>NW_026775171.1:10000-72500 GCF_963082965.1 Carassius carassius | reverse complement strand
ATCCTATCGATCACAAGTGCAGTATGGAGTACCTCAAGGCTCAGTACTAGGGCCGCTACTCTTCACGCTTTATATGTTACCCTTGGGAGATATCATCAGGAAACATGGTGTTAGCTTTCAATGTTATGCTGATGATACTCAGCTCTATATTTTTTCATGGACCGGTTAAACACACCAATTTGAAAAACTAATGGAGAGCATAGTCGATATAAAAAAACTGGATGACGAGTAATGTTTTACTGCTAAATTCTGAAAAAACAGAGATGTTAATTATAGGACCTAAAAACTCCGCTTGTAATAACCTAGAACACTGTCTAAGACTTGATGGTTGCTCTGTCAATTCTTCGTCATCAGTTAGGAACCTAGGTGTGCTATTTGATCGCAATCTTTCCTTAGAAAGCCACGTTTCTAGCATTTGTAAAACTGCATTTTTCCATCTCAAAAATATATCTAAATTACGGCCTATGCTCTCAATGTCAAATGCAGAAATGTTAATCCATGCATTTATGACCTCAAGGTTAGATTATTGTAATGCTTTATTGGGTGGCTGTTCTGCACGCTTAGTAAACAAACTACAGCTAGTCCAAAATGCAGCAGCAAGAGTTCTTACTAGAACCAGGAAGTATGACCATATTAGCCCGGTCCTGTCAACACTGCACTGGCTCCCTATCAAGCATCGCATAGATTTTAAAATATTGCTTATTACTTATAAAGCCCTGAATGGTTTAGCACCTCAGTATTTGAATGAGCTCCTTTTACATTATAATCCTCTACGTCCGCTACGTTCTCAAAACTCAGGCAATTTGATAATACCTAGAATATCAAAATCAACTGCGGGCGGCAGATCCTTTTCCTATTTGGCACCTAAGCTCTGGAATAACCTACCTAACATTGTTCGGGAGGCAGACACACTCTTGCAGTTTAAATCTAGATTAAAGACCCATCTCTTTAACCTGGCTTACACATAACATACTAATATGCTTTTAATATCCAAATCCGTTAAATGATTTTTAGGCTGCATTAATTAGGTAAACCGGAACCGGAAACACTTCCCATAACACCCTATGTACTCGCTACATCATTAGAAGAATGGCATCTACGCTAATGTTTGTCTGTTTCTCTCTTATTCCGAGGTCACCGTAGCCACCAGATCCAGTCTGTGTCCAGATCAGAGGGTCACTGCAGTCACCTGGATCCAGTACGTATCCAGACCAGATGGTGGATCAGCACCTAGAAAGGACCTCTACATCCCTGAAAGACAGCGGAGACCAGGACAACTAGAGCCCCAGATACAGATCCCCTGTAAAGACCTTGTCTCAGAGGAGCACCAGGACAAGACCACAGGAAACAGATGATTCTTCTGCACAATCCGACTTTGCTGCAGCCTGGAATTGAACTACTGGTTTCGTCTGGTCAGAGGAGAACTGGCCCCCCAACTGAGCCTGGTTTCTCCCAAGGTTTTTTTCTCCATTCTGTCACCGATGGAGTTTCGGTTCCTTGCCGCTGTCGCCTCTGGCTTGCTTAGTTGGGGACACTTCATCTACAGCGATATCGTTGACTTGATTACAAATAAATGCACAGACACTATTTAACTGAACAGAGATGACATAACTGAATTCAATGATGAACTGCCTTTAACTATCATTTTGCATTATTGACACACTGTTTTCCTAATGAATGTTGTTCAGTTGCTTTGACGCAATGTATTTTGTTTAAAGCGCTATATAAATAAAGGTGACTTGACTTGACTTGACTTGATTGGCAATCGGACGGTTTTTGGTTTCTTTTCAGCAGATTGTTCCGGAAGTGCGCCCACATGCACAGACTACATTGTAATCATTCGCTATCATGTCATTTGTGTGGAAGTATTTCGAAATCTGTGCGCAGGACACGGGCAGCCGTTCAGCACTGGAAGTGCAGAGCTACATGTCTTAGGCACAGATAGCAGGAAGCGAACAGCTGTTAGTGTACTGGAGCACAAATAAGAGCCCCTTTCCTGCTCGAGTGTACTGTTCCTGTCCCTGCACACGTGGAGACAGTGAAGCAATGTTCAGCTCAACTTCTCGTGTGTTGGATGAGAAACGAAACGGGCTAAACTGTGACAAAACTGAAATGCTTTTTTTTTTTTTTGTAAAGCAGAACTTGCATAAACGTTTGAAAAGCCAGAAGTAAACGTGAGTTCTGTATAGGATGATTATTTTTATTTTACCTTAAAAATACATCGACTTAATTTGATTTAAAAATCACCTGCTGTAGTACACTGAAAAAAAGTTTTCATTCATGCAATTACAATTTTTTAGGGTAATGATTCACATCTATATTTTTTTAACTTGAGCCAATAGTTATTTATTTTAATTGGCTCAAGTAAAAAAATATAGATCTGAATCATCACCCTATTAGTTTTGTATTTTTTTTATTGGATGAATGAAACATCTTTGTTTTATTCGCACCAACATTATTTGATTTTAACATTTTGGAATAATTTATTTATATAGCATACTTTTTTTAGTGTACTCACTGGTAAAGACCTTTTTTTATTTAAAACCAAATTTGTGTTAATTGTATTGTTTGGATTGTAGAACTATGTAGTTGTTTCCTTTAATTTCACAAGGTTACAGTTAATCTTTTCATTTAAGGCCAGTTCTATGTAGTTTCAACCCAATTCAAAAACAAAAGCTAAATGTTGATGTCTTTACCATCTATGTTTGTATTGAACATAGGCTACTTACTGTGCAGTTACTGCCATTAATTTCAGATGGTTACGGTTATTGTTTTCAATAGCTAAAAGCTATTGGCCTATTAAAAACAAAATAAACATCTTGTTTATGCATTCTTTCCTTGTTTCTTGTTTGTAGCTTAAAGAAAAAAAAAATCGGAAATCGGTATCGAAATTGGCCAGTTTGCTTGTAAAAAATCGGTATGGGAATCAGCCATGAAAAATCATGATCGGTGCATCCCTAGACAATGGTAATAAAATTTGTTATAACTTTAATAGAAAGGTATGTAATGAATTCAGCTGTACACAATTAGATAATACCAATTTAGCTCAACCTATTAAACACTTAAAAAACACTGATGCAAAACATGCTCAGGTCAGAGTGTCTGAATTATTTTTGCTCCCACATTTTACTGGTAGTCCACTGTATGAAGAAGTTTTGGGTTTAATATGTCACAGTTTGGTTTGACTGTAGGTTGTTCTCCTGCTGACATCATCTGCACAGGCGAGAGGATCAGGAGACCACAGATTAGCAGCAGATCCTCATTTGACCAAACATGGGCAGAACGAGCCCCAAACTGCCGCTAATCAGCTGTTTCCGGCCCAGGAACGACCTCCATCATTCCTGCTGTTATCTCTGACCAAACATGCACCTAACAGGAGCGGCAAATTGGGGATTCTGTCTCCGAAGGCCGGCAGATAAGGCAAGAGAGGACAAAGAGGGAATATTTTCCAGAGCCACAGAAATAGAACACTGCCTTTTTCAGAAAGAGCAGTTTGAGGATCATGGAGAAATAGCTCCGAGCAGCTGCGCTTCATATGGATGATACGAGAGCGACTGACGATCAGCGGACAAACCTTCCACCACGCGCACACTCATCTCCATGGCAACGCTTTTCCCGGGATCACTGGCCGTTAATGATCCGGTCAGAGCTGGAGCCGGATTCACCGGAGGCCTCGTTTTCCCAGAAGAGCATCCCCATCTAAACACATGCAATCTCCAAAGAGCAGCAATTACGCTTCATTTGGACTCGGAGGGTAAACATGAACTCTGTGCCGTTTACAGGCTTTCTGCAGAGCTTCACATCACACCAAGCCTTTACAAGACCTGCACACATCACATAATTCAGACGATCATCTTCAATTCATTTATTATTTAAACAGGCTGAGGCCTCGTTTATCAAGTCACTTGAAGTACAGATCTGTCGATTTTGCTGATAAGATGCGTTCAAAGAAAGCCAATAAAAGATTATTGGGCCAATATTAATGTTCTATAAATAATGCCCTTAGTCTGTCTTTCCTGTGATGGGCCATTTGAGAGAAAATAAAAGAGTTTGCATTGATTTAAATTCCAGATACTGTTTACTGTGTCACTAAAATACCACTCAGAAACTGAGACTTTTGGCTTAAAATTTCATACTCTCCGTGGCCTTAAATTTGATCAAACAAAATTTAAGACTAGAAGTAACTGCAGAAACCCAGCATTTACCCATAAAACCCTGCACTGGTCACCAGGACACAGAAACACTCATGTGCTGAACACTGCACACAGACTAAACTATGATAGTATGAGAAACACACCTGGGTTCTCATTTATAAAACTCTAAGTAGATTTCATCCTAAAATTTCACATAGGCACAAAAGCTAGATTTTGCGTACGCCCAAAAGTTTTAAGATTTATAAAACAATGCGCACGCCAGAACCTGTGCAAAAATCTCTTTATAAATCCCAGTCAGGAGAAGAGTGTGCGTACATGCATTTCCACTCGACTCCTCCCCGAAATCACCATATATGGAGCTTACAACGCCTTGTTTTACTATTTATAACCTCACCTGCATATCATTTACATGTGAATCCCCATGCACGTCACACCATGTTTAACACAGAGACAGTAGAGAAATAGTATCCTTGCTATGTTTTAGAATAAATACATGAAAATATCCATTAAAAACAAAATGGTTTCAAATAGTTCTCAGATATTTTAGATGATCTCATTGTTTTACACTCGCCCAATAGAATTTAGATTATTTCAAATTTAAATGTATGCAGTTTTGCTGATAAGATAAACATATTTTTTAGCTATTTTAGTGGAAACAGATAAACGCATGTTTATTGCAGTGTGTTGTCTGATTCGGTGCATCACTGACAAAGTATTGTAAAAAGGAAACATGCAAATCTTATCGTTTTCTCCTAGTTATGTCCTTCAAATATAATGGAATTTTTCATAATGTAGTAGAGATGACTTTACACGACATTAACACTCCGTGCAGCTGTGGTTGTACAGTAATCCAGAAGTGTCCTCCATAATATCACAGTAAGTGCGCATCATCGAGATGACAAACGATCTCAGCTTCAGCGCGGAAAGTGAGGAACTAACTGATCTCTGCTTCATTACAGGTTGCACATATTTGTTTCGTCATGAACGTTGATCTTCCTTCAAAACACCTGGTAAAAGAGTCGCACGATAACGTGTGTCATCACTACGACACGGCATTAGATCTGGCTTGTTCACACAGAGCTCGTTCTGGGACTGAACCCGGCAATGTTACTAGGTCCCCGACCCGGGATCAATTCCGGAATCACTCCCGGGACGTGTTTGCTTTCACACAGAAGGCGACCCGGCAATGTTCCAACAATTTTGCAGTATTCAAACTATAAATGCAGTTTTGGCATGGTTTAATGTGAACTGACTCGGTGAACTGATCAAATCCTCCACTTTAATACTAGTTATAGCAAAAAATAAACATGAATAAACATCCGAAGGCAAGTTAAAAGAAAGAGTACAACTTTACAAACCATACTGTGTCTTGTGTGATCACTCAATCAGTCAATATAAAGGCTTGTAAACAATGTCACGTAATGTTACATTTACCTCAGAAGCAAACATATTCGGTGACCATAAACTTATTAGTCAGCCAGAAAAATAATATGTAGAGAGGAGCATTTTGCTAAACATATGCACTAGTGTTGTCACGGTACCAAAATTTCAGTATTCGGTACCAATACCAGTGAAAATCCACGGTTCTCGGTACCAATTTCAGTACCAAAGCAAAACACAAAAACATGCTAATTAAAAAATGTGACTATACTTTCATTTAATCCAAACTGTGTTCGTATTTAATTTGAAAGGGCTTTTAAATTTTAAAGCCAAGAATAACAACTAAGTTAGCTAAAAAAAAAAAAAAAAAAAGCCCAGAGCTGCTTTTCTGACTGATATGACACAAACAATGTTAACCATTTGTACATTCTCTAACATGTATATTTTAGATTCACAATTCATTTAAAAGCCTAATATAAGTTAAAGGAGCATTAAATTGTTCATAAAGAAACTTAATTCTAATTCTCATTAGATTAGAGTTAGTCGCGCTTATGCTAACGATTAACTACTCTAATAACAATGTTCATTTAAACCTGACATTCAAATTAAAACATTTAATAGTATTCATAACAGAAGCAGTGTTTCCCACAGCCTTGCACTCTATTTTTTTTATAGATATATTCCGTTTTTTAGGTCCAAATAATGAAAGTCAATGGGGTCTGATGTTATCTGGTTCCCAGCAACAACTTCTTTTGTGTTCCAGAGAAAGAAGTGTCTCCTACAGGTCTGCAGGACACAACTGAGAGTAAATGATGGTGATTTTTGGGTGTACTGTCGCTTTAATGAACAGAAGCGAGCAGCACTGCCGTCTGATTGGCTGTTTGTGGATGCTAAAGATCCTGACAGAAGACAGACACGCTAATAAAGCACATAACACACTAATGCCTCTCGTCTGATGATCAGACGCTGCTCATTACTGTCTTATTTAATTGAGTTAAAGCAGTCTTACCAGGCCGAGGCTGAAGGTGAAGAGCGGGCGAACAATGGGCTGAGGACAGCACTCACTTTCTGCAAAACAGGAAGACACAAGCAAATGCTGTGAGGAAGAAGTGACAGACGCTGTTAAAAGAGAGAGAGAGAGAGAGAGAGAGCAACAGGTGTGCTGCCCTGCGGTCACATGACCAAACACCTGCGATTGCATGATTCAGCTGTGGAGTCATGTTTTTCTATAGCACTTTATACAACACAGATTAATTCAAAAAAGGAAAATAACAGAATCAACAATGCAAAATTCAGCAAATACGAAGCAAATTAAAAATTTGGCTGTAAAGAAAATAATCCTGCCAGAAATCAAGATGGTTATTGTGTATTTTAACCAAAATAATTTACTGCAAATTATGACAATTAGATACATGACAGATCAATCAGATGGTTCCTGCATCCCTGTGTACATTTACATCCAAAACAACATCATAGCCACAAACTCATTAACATATATGACTACATAGACAACCCCAATCATAACAGAGCTCATTAACATATGACCCGCCCACAGAGAGTGCACTACAATACAAAAGAAATGATAATGTTTCTAAACACTTTTGACTTGACTCAGCACGTGCATGGACCCACACACAAAGGTGGACACACTCTGGATCTAATCATCAGTAGGGGTCTAAACATTTCATCCACTGTTATTAAGAACATAGCACTATCTGATCACTTCTGTATTTTCTTTGATATTTTGATCTCTACTACCACTGAATCTAGATCTGTCTCTGTCAGAAGAAGATGCATCAATGAGAACACTAGTGTACTATTTATGGAGGCTATATCTTTAACACCAAGAATTTCTGCAGACTCTGTTGATATTCTCCTTGATTCCTTCAACTCAAAAGTTAAAGGGTTAGTTCACCCAGATAGCAAAATTATGTCATTAATAACTCACCCTCATGTCGTTCCAAACCCGTGAGACCTCCGTTTATCTTCAGAACACAGTTTAAGATATTTTAGATTTAGTCCGAGAGCTCTCAGTCCCTCCATTGAAGCTGTGTGTACGGTCTACTGTCCATGTCCAGAAAGGTAAGAAAAACATCATCAAAGTAGTCCATGTGACATCAGAGGGTCAGTTAGAATATTTTGAAGCATCGAAAATACATTTTGGTCCAAAAATAGCAAAAACTATGACTTTATTCAGCATTGTCTTCTCTTCCGTGTCTGTTGTGAGAGAGAGTTCAAAAAGCAGCTGGATATCCGATTCGCGAACGAATCATTCAGTTCACCAAATCGAACTGAGTCGTTTTAAACGGTTCGCATCTCTAATAGGGTTGTGCCGATAGACGATAGTATCGTGTCTCGACGATCGTCAGAGATATCGACATAAGCAGAATTCTTTGTCGATAATCAAGACGATATTAGGCTCATTTTCCTATTAATGTATTAGATTATAGTAATAATAACTATTATTTTTATTAGGCTGCTTATTATAATTCGGCTTTTAAACTGCCAAGCTATTTCACTTAATTTCACTGCCCGCATTTCACACACACACCTCGCACGCGCAGGAGGATTCGAGCATGTAGTCGGTGAAGTTGTAACGCTTTGACTCAGATAATTCGTTAAATCCATGAAATGACAGAGATAGAAAACGACGAGTTGGTGCCCCACACATTTAATGGCAGGTATACGGCAACGCGCTCTTCTCATACATGAGAGATTAACTCTTTCTTGGTGTCACAAATAAAGTAAAGACAAAATAATTAACAAGGCGGCAGAGCAAATTTATCATCCATAGTGCATGGTTCTCACGTAGTCCTTTTCTTAAAGACTGATCACTTAACTTATAAAACACACTATGTGGTGATGACGTAGAAGGACTACGTGAGAACCACTATGGATAATAAGTTCAATCTGCCGCCTTGTTATTATTTTCATGCTAACCGCACTATAATGTGATGCATGCAAAATACATAATTTTGGCCGTTACAAAGTCTCCATCCACAAACAGACGTACATCGTCTGCAGATATAAGGTATTTCATTGCACTTTAACAAGTAATCTAAACAGCCTATATACTGTATGTGCAATATATTAAACGAGCCCTCACTAACTGAGTTTAATGTCACAGTTATGTTAGAATGCATCTCATTCTTGTTTCTGTGACGGTGCGTCAGACTCGTCATGAGGCGCGTGGTCCGGAGCGCTGTATGACTGATGCATCAGTTCAACTCAACTTTACTACAAATATATCAACTTACCTGTTTTAAATACTTTATATTTAAATGTTCGTTTATGCCCAATATTAGTGTTTAACTGTTGGACTTTAAATGAAATCTGCTATTGATTTTCACCGTTGACTGATTTTGCAGAAGATTTAGACTGATAACTTCCCTGCGCAGATGCGTACGCGCGATATGACAGTTGCGTCCGACTATGTATGAACTAGCTGTTTTAAATAAACTATTTTTATATTTAACGTTAGTTAAATCAGTCAGTATGTTTGAAAGTAATTTTTTTTTATTATTGGTGACTCCATAGGCTCTCTCTCGTGCACCTGCACGGTTTAAAACACCAAATAGTTATGCTATGACAAGAAAAAAGAGTCTCTCTCTTGCTCCACCCATGCTCGATAATATTGTGTATCATCGATCTCACGGGCTGACGATATGACGATTTGAAAAATGACCATATCGCCCAACACTAATCTCTAATACGCATTAATCCACAAATGACTTAAGCTGTTAACTTTTTTAATGTGGCTGACACTCCCTCTGAGTTCAAACAAACCAATATCCCGGAGTAATTCATTTACTCAAACAGTACACTGACTGAACTGCTGTGAAGAGAGAACTGAAGATGAGCACCGAGCCGAGCCAGATAAGAAGAACCGAGGAGCTGATGATACTGCGCATGTGTGATTCAGTGTGAAGCAGACCGACACACAGAGCGTCTGAACCGAACTGATTCTTTTGGTGATTGATTCTGAACTGATTCTGTGCTAGTGTTATGAGCGCGGATAAACCAAAGGCTTGAATCAAGGGCAATCACTGCAAATGACTCATTAAGATAATAAATGATATTCGCTTAAATTGTGACTTTGGCAAAATATCGGTGCTAGTATTGCTAGATCTCAGTGCTGCGTTTGACACTGTTGATCATAACATACTACTAGAGAGACTGGAAAACTGGGTCGGGCTTTCTGGGATGGTACTCAAATGGTTCAGGTCATACTTAGAAGGGAGAGGTTATTATGTGAGTCTAGTAGAGAATAAATCTAAGTGGACGTCCATGACATGTGGAGTCCCACAAGGGTCAATTCTTGCACCGCTCTTGTTTAGCCTGTATATGCTTCCCCTAAGTCAAATAATGAGAAATAACCAAATTGCCTATCACAGCTATGCTGATGATACCCAGATTTACCTAGCCTTATCTCCAAATGACTACAGCCCCACTGACTCCCTCTGCCAATGCATTGATGAAATTTATAGTTGGATGTGCCAGAACTTTCTTCAGTTAAACAAGGAAAAGACTGAAGTCATTGCATTTGGAAACAAAGATGAAGTTTTCAAGGTGAATGCATACCTTGACTCTAGGGGTCAAACAACTAAAAATCAAGTCAGGAATCTTGGTGTGATTCTGGAGACAGACCTTAGTTTCAGTAGTCATGTCAAAGCAGTAACTAAATCAGCATACTATCATTTAAAAAACATTGCAAGAATTAGATCTTTTGTTTCCAGCCAAGACTTGGAGAAACTTGTTCATGCCTTTATCACCAGCAGGGTGGACTATTGTAATGGGCTCCTCACCGGCCTTCCCAAAAAGACCATTAGACAGCTGCAGCTCATCCAGAACGCTGCTGCCAGGATTCTGACTAGAACCAGAAAATCTGAGCATATCACACCAGTCCTCAGGTCCTTACACTGGCTTCCAGTTACATTTAGGATTGATTTTAAAGTACTTTTACTTGTATGTAAGTCACTAAATGACCTAGGACCGAAATATATTGCAGATATGTTCACTGAATATAAACCTAACAGAGCACTCAGATCATTAGGATCGAGTCAGTTAGAAATACCAAGGGTTCACACAAAACAAGGGGAGTCCGCCTTTAGTTACTATGTCGCCCGCGGCTGGAATCAGCTTCCAGAAGACATCAGATGTGCTAAAACACTAGTCACATTTAAATCCAGACTTAAAACTCATCTGTTTAGCTGTGCATTTATTGAATGAGCACTGTGCAATGTCCGAACTGATTGCACTATATTTTCACTGTTTTTTTATGTAAAATAATTTTCTAACTGTTGTAATAATTTTAAAAGTTTTAAAATTTCTTGTTTTATTCTTGTTATTATTTTTCTTCATTATTATTTTACTTTCTTTTATGTAAAGCACTTTGAATTACCATTGTGTACGAAATGTGCTATATAAATAAACTTGCCTTGCCTTAAACCAATCATAACAGAGCTCATTAACGTATGTGACCCGCCCACACAGCGTGGACTACATCAATCATAACAGAGATCATTAACATATATGACCCGCCCATACAGCGTGGACTACACCAATCATTACAGAGATCATTAATATAAATGACCCGCCCACATAGAGTGGACTACACCAATCATAACAGAGCTCATTAACATATGTGACCCTGGACCACAAAACCAGTCTAAGGTCACTGGGGTATAATTGTAGCAATAGCCAAATAACATATCACGGGTCAAAATTATCGATTTTTCTTTTATGCCAAAAATCATTAGGATATTAAGTAAAGATCATGTTCCATTAAGATATTTAATAAATTTCCTACGGTAATTAATCATATGCATTGCTAAGAATCCAAAATTCAAAGACCAACACACATAGCTTGGACTATGCCAATCATAACAGATGTCATTAACATATATGACATGCCCACACAGTGTGAACAACACCAATCATAACAGAGCTCATTCACATAAAACTGTCAGAGAGAGAAAATTAAACTAAATTATGGCTACCATTGTTAACTCTAAATAAATTTTTTTAATGAACTACAGAGTTAAAGTGTGTGATTTACAGTAAATGTTCTGAAGAAGAAGCCAATCTCCTCTGTATTATCAATCTGTCGAAGATTAAAATAAAGCGTTATAAAACACAAATGATCCGGTTAAATCTCCAGATAAAGCCCTCTGTTCTGTTCGTTCAGTCTGGCAAATCCACGTAATGAGTACTGTTTATTTTTAGACTTTATGAGGCATTATTTCAGGTAACATCAGACGAGGCGGCAAATATTCTCTTGATTAAAGCAGCCGATAATCCCACGGTGGGAGAACGTCAATCCGTCCATGGCCACAGCGGAAACACAAACACCTGCGACACCTACGAGCGACGGCACACTCAGAGAAACACTCATTCCAGATCACTATTGATTAGTGCCTCAATAATCAATGAAAATTCACCTGCAGCTGAGAGCTTCACTGAGCTCCTTCATCATCAGTCACTCCATCAGGATCAGAGTCATCACTGCCGCTCACCTGAACCAATCCAACGGATGGCCGCAGGGCATCATGGGAAACGGCACTCCTGACAGCATGCCAGATGCAGTTGGTCAACAGCAATTCCAGATAACCAACACGTATAGTTCTCCAGATTGGTTATAGTTAATGTGCAGGATTAACTGACAAATTGATCCACTTCACTACTTGAAGCTGTTGAGGTCAAAGGTCGTGCTTTCAATCAATCTCTAAAGTATTTCAGCACCAATTCATTTTGTGAAATCTAGTTAAATCAGACAAATGATGAAAAACATCAACTACAAAAGAAAATCTCAAATGAAACACGATTATTGTGTCTAGTTGCCAGCTGATGTGCCTGATTCTTGCATCAATTGTTTTTATTATCATCCAGCTCCAATCCGCAGCATGCACCTATAAGATGTTAAGATATTATAAACATTAAGATCAGGACTTTCAGTAATGTTGGACTTGAATTACTACTTTCTTCTCTAGAATTGTAGAGCAGATTTGAAACAATCTGAATTGTATAAAGCGCTGTAGAAATAGAGGCGACGTGACCCTTCAGACCCAGTCACGTGACCCAGGTGAACAAATACTAGTGATTTAACAAGGGATCGGCGTCGGGTCACACGCCTCGTCACTGCGTCCTCGGCTAACACGGGTAATAATAGACGCGAATGCTGCAGCGTTCAGAAGTCACGTTCTGAGTTATAGCACAAAGGTCGACAGTTTAATTGGAAGTGCAAATTGTGTGCGTGTGCTGGCTCCCAGCAGTGCCGTGACTGAACCTGTTTCACAGGGGCTGCAATTAGAAAGAGCAGGAATAGCTCCGGCTTCACTCTGTTCTGTGCTATATTTAGCCGAAACTCGTCTTCCAGGAACCCTGATGTTTCAGCTGGCTGTTCTACAGAGACGCTCGCAGGAACACGGCATGATGGGAGATCTCAGAGCGGGGGTGGGGGGTGTTTTTGGGTGCAATAATCACTTCAGGAAGCAAAAATTCCCTCTGTCCAGTCATTAATAGAGAAAGTGTTCAGCTGTCTCACTGAAACACTTTCAATATACAGACATAACACAGATCACAAGCTCTCAGTTCAGCTCAATATCCAATCATCTCGAGATACAGTATTTAAGGAAAATGACAATTTTTCTCAGCAAAAGCAGTATTCTATACTGGAAACCCTGTCAGTTCATACATAACCATTAAAGTCTGAAATTAACAAACAACTATTAACCTTTTAACTGTCGCCTACATTTACTTCACTACATTACAATTAAATCTAATCTAATCTTGACAAACTATATATCGTTGGAAAGGTCTAAGACTCCCAAATATATATTTTACCTATGTTCTTTGTTCAAAATTATGAGGAGTTTTGACCTTTGTTTAAAAAAAAAGACTTCTTTGTTGACTTTTTCTCTATCACATTTTAGAAATCATCAGAAATTATATATCGACTGAAAACTTAAAATCTCAAAATTCATCCTTGAAAACCCATTTTAAAATCAGACATTGCATTACCATGTAAACGGTACATCAATATCAGGTAAAATGTTTTCATTCATGAAATATACAAATTTAAGTTTGGATCATGGCCTACAAAGTCTATGTTCAAAAATGTGAGTGACAGTTAAGGGGTTAAATTTCACTGTTGTTTATTTTAAGTCGTCAAGTCACCTTTATTTATATAGCGCTTTAAACAAAATACAGAGATGACATCACTGAATTCAATGATGAACTGCCTTTAACTATCATTTTTCATTATTGACACTGTTTTCCTAATGAATGTTGTTCAGTTGCTTTGACGCAATGTATTTTGTTTAAAGCGCTATATAAATAAAGGTGACTTTGACTTTGACTTTAAATACAAATTCTGTCCCAACACATTTTTTAGCCTACATGACACCCATCGCTGGTGCTTGCCTAAAAAGACAGGTTTATGATGTTTAATACATTAGGCTGCTTGTAGCCTTACCCTGGAGTTGGTTCACTCCCTGCCGAAGCAAACAGACCATTGGCTGGTTCGAACAGGTATGATGACCGTACTCTAGAACCTCTGTTCACAGGTGTCATGCACAGACAGTAGCCTAATGATATCCCCTTTCATGCACTTCCCATTGTGACAAACACCATATTTAAAAGATAGAATTTGAAGGGAACTCTAAGATATACATGTTTTATTTTCAAAATGTTTTGTTATTTACACGGTGAGTCAGCTATTCACACTGCAAAAAAAATATAAGGCCTTTCTTTTCTTTTTTCTTTTTCCATAAAAATATAGATTATGAACATATTATGAATATTATGAGCTCATGTATTATGAATACATATTATGAACACACTATACACTACGCACTCATACACTATGTACTCAGTCATGTAGTGTATGAATTATATAAGGCTATTTTGTCATTCATAATTTGAGTCTGATAACCCCACCCCCTTCTCTACATAATTAAAGCTGCGGCAGTTGAGTGCATGAAGTGTCCAACATTCCACACTTCATTTTTTCGGGGGTTTTTTTAAGTGCATCATCCGGGTATTTAAAGTGCACTTTTTATTTTTTGAATTTTCAGTGTGAACGCACTACTCGCACTATTTATACTAAAAAACGTCATAGAATAGTGCATAAGTACACAAATTGGGATGCACCTATTGAGTAATTTTTGGCGGTTCGTCTCAATATGAAAATTGACTGCCACAAATAGATTTTCCAAAAGGCTTGCACTGTACCTTTAAAAATGAAAATGCAGCAAGGGTGTTTTTATATTAATGTGTCTTTGAAAAGAACCGAACATCTTCAGAAAAGCATTGATGTCATTTTAATTTTGTCTTTCCAGTAATACCTGATGAAGCATATTTGATTACAGCCGTTACCGGGGAAACCAATAAATCTCCCGTTGCAACAGCGCCTCCGGCTGGCAGAGAATGGATTTGCATTTTCAATCAGCCCATCTCCAGCAAGGTTTTGTTGTTGCACACATTTTTTTCTGCAGCGACTCCGAACACTTTTCATATTCTTTCATATTTTTTTATCTGTAAGAATGATCAGCCTATGTTATAGTTTACAGCTAAAGATATTTATATTAATAAGATAAATCTGAGAGTCTTATGAATATTTGACACTGATTTCACATGTCTTGTTTGTATGAAGGATAAATACAAATAAAGTTGAAAATAAAATGTATTTGCATTTATTTGTTTTTATTTCTAAAATGTTATATAGGTTCAACAGAGAGTGGGTTTCATAGGCTTGACAAATTATTTTGTTTTCTGAGGCTTTTTAAAATATTGTTAATTTCAATATCAGAATTCTATCATACTGACTGAAATTAAGAAATATATCATGATATAAATTTTGGCCATATCATCCAGCCTTAGCCTTCATGAGCGCAGTGCTGTTTCGATTACAGCCGTTACCAAGGAAACCACTGTTTCTGCCACTCTTAAAGCGCCTCCTGCTGGCAGAGAATGAATTTGCACTTTCAATCTGCCCGTCTTCTGTTTTAGATTTACATTATATACATATATATTTCCCCCAAGGGAAGTGCCGCCACACATAGAGTGTAAGCCTATGGGAAACACCTTATGCAAAACACACACAACAGTGTTCATAACACTCAGCAAAACCACAAGAGGCGATAAAGTGAAATGTTAGCATAAACTACAGCCAGTTTTCTCCTTCAGCTCAAGACAGAGCGATAGTTTGATAACATTAAACAAGTGTGATTTGTTAAAATGTTTCCATTTACACATGTCCACATAAATGTCTCTTCTCAAAATTTAATAAATCTGGTTTTCAATTCCCGCACTATATGCAAATTTAACGAAGTTCACACCAACGAAAGCAACAGACACGTGCTGCATTTTATTCATCATCAGCTAATTTCAAGCATCAGCACTGGAAACATAAGTTAGTCTCACTGCTAGGCATGGGCTAGGTTTCAAAACCTCAAATATTTTCCACTATACCGTTCCTGCAGTATGCGCTGGTTTCCAATGCTTCCTCAATAACTGAAAGAGTAGGAGTCCATCAGACTGAATGCTATATAGAGAGTAACACTGACCCTCCTCTTCCTGTTGGTGCGAGCGAGCGGTCAGTCACGTGTGTGTAGGATGACCGAACTTAAGACCCGGGTACACTTCACATTCAGTGTTTCTTTCCATCTCACACACAGACACATGCGCACAGCTTTCAAATGTATATACTCAACCGCAGATGAGCGTGGTCGGCAAACGGCACGAGTGAAAACAGTGGCACGCAGAGGGTTAATCGCTGGCACGAAAACTGCATACTGACGTACATTCTGAGGTAATAACTTCTCATAGTCACACAGCCTGTTAGGAGCTATAAATACTATTAAGAGTGTGAGAATTAACCTGCGCTAGCCTGCAGATGCGCACGTGAACGCTGCAGATATTAGGCGCTTCAGATCAAAGCCTCAGCGGTCTAACAGAGCTCGTCAATGTCACAGTGACTGAGATGGCAAATCAAATTCAAGTAGGCGGGGTTTACCGTTCACAGAAGCAGAGCGCGAAGCGTCAGTTTAACGTCAAAGAGAGCGAGGTAAGATGAAGCTGCAAATCATTTAATATTAGTCAACTTTTAATAATACGTGTTACAATAGAAATGCTAAATGACCTATATCCAGTGATGAAACTGTAATATATTGTGCTAAGAGGTGGTTTAGGAGAGATGAACGACAGACACATACTCTGCAAGCGTACTTGTTTTACTGAGAACTCATGCTCAATAATAGGCCATACACATACATTCAATAGGGGCGTAGTTTACGTAAATCTCTCTCAGAATAATCTATTACACTCCTTACCCTTTAGATTTGAACATCTTCCTTACAACATAAACAGCTTGAAAACCATTTTTATTTTTATTTTACTGCAACAGAAAAAAACTAATGGCTTCCCACCATTTAGATGACAGTATTACAAAATAATATGACAAAATATTACAACAGTTGTTTCTATAACTTCAAGCATTAGCAAAGAACACCTATAATACTGTAACTTATAAATCCAGCCTTTTTGGAGCAGTACGAATCCTCTGAGGATATCTGCTAACAGTTTCCACAGCAGGTGTTGCACTCCTTGGAACTTGTGCTGTCAATTTCTCTGTGCTCTCAGGGCTCTTAGGCTCAATGATTGGCATGGAACAGTCACCAACGCTAGGAAAATTCAGTGGTCCTCTGTTATCATCAATGACACTTGAATTTGGGATCTCTAACACACCAGGCATGGGGGATCCTTCTGCAGTGTTTCTGGGCAACATATGGTCCACATGCACAGTGCGCCTTCTCTGACCCTCCTGCATGACATAACTTACTGGACCCTTTCGCTCAATCACTGTTGCACTCAACCATTTCTCCTGCCCTCCTCTGAAATTTCCGTGGTTCTTCCTCCGCAAAGGATCTTAGGACTCGTCTTCCTCAATCATGTTGTTTCTTTTGTTCCAGCTGTTTTTCTTGAACCGACTTTGCTAGATCAGGCTTCAACAGTGAAAAACGAGTTCGGATGTGACGATTTAGAAATAGCTCGGCTGGTGTTTTTCCAGTTACAGTATGAGGTGTAGACCGATACATTATCAAGAAATTTGCCAATTTGTGCTTGAGTGAAAGCATCTTCTTACCATGTTTTTCACAAACATTTTTCAGAAGTGAGTGTTTAAGTATCTGAACAGATCTTTCTGCAGCACTATTTGAGGCCGGATGATAGGCAGGGGCTCGTGTATGTTTCATTCCATTTCCCTTTAGGAAATCAGTGAACTCAGAAGACACAAGCTGTGGCCCATTATCGGAGACCACCTCCTCTGGTATTCCATATGCTGCAAACAATTCTCGCAGAGCATCGATGGTGAGTGAGGAGGTGATTGATGACATTGGCACCACCTCTAACCATTTTGAATGACTGTCGATCACTACTAGGAAGAACTGCTTGTCTTTTTCTGCAAAATCAATGTGGATCCTCTGCCATGGCCTCTCAGGCCACCTCCAAGGATGAAGGGGTGCTCCTGCAGGCGAATTTTGAACTGCCAGACAGCAGCTACAGCTGCACACTCTCTCTTCAATGCAGACATCTAATCCTGGCCACCACAGGTAACTACGAGCGAGGGCCTTCATACGGCAGATTCCTGGATGCTCATGGTGTAGCTCGTCCAGTAGTCTTGAACGATATTTGGGTGGAATTATAACATGCATTCCCCACAACACACAGCCTTGGTCCTCCGACAGCTCATGTCTACATGTGAAGTATGGTTTCAGATCCTCTTGCAACACATAGTTGGGCCAACCATTTACAGTATAATCCCACACTTTGCATAGTGTGGGATCTTTCCGTGTTGCTTGGGCTATGTCCCTTGCAGACACTGGAAGATCATCCAACTGGGAAAAATAGAACACACCTCCTTCTTCCCCAGTACAATCTTTAACCACTGTTGGCAGTCTGGACATTGCGTCAGCATTCATGTGGTCAGCAGATTTCCGATACTCAATGTCATAATTATAAGCCATCAACACTAATGCCCATCGCTGCATTCGAAGAGCTGCCGAAGTTGGTATTGATGCCTTTGGTCAGAGTATCGCAAGCAGAGGCTTGTGGTCAGTTATTAGTGTGAACTTACGTCCATAAATATATTTATGGAACTTCCTTACCCCATAGATGATGGACAGGGCTTCACATTCTATTTGAGCATACTTTTTCTCGGTTTCCGTCAGCGTGCGAGACGCGAAAGCTATGGGGCTCTCCTCTCCATTGTCCATAATGTGTGAGATCACCGCGCCCACCCCATAAGGTGAGGCATCGCATGCTAATTTCAGACGTCGATTGCCATCATAATGCACCAGTACTGTGCTACTGAGCAACAGCTGTTTCGCCTCCTCAAAAGCCATGTCACAATCAGCAGTCCAACTCCACGGTTGCTTCTGTTTAAGCAGATTATGTAAAGGTTGAAGTCGACTGGAGAGATTTTGCAAGAAACGACCATAATCATTTAGGAGGCCCAAAAAAGACCGTAATTCAGTGACATTGTTTGGTTCTGGGGCATTTACAATCGCTCCTACCTTTTCGTCAGTAGGATGAAGTCCCTCTTTATGGATGCGGTGCCCCAAATACTCAACACTGCTTTGCATGAACTGACACTTGGAAAGTTTTACTCTGAGGCCATACCTCTCCAGTCGGGTAAGCACTTCATCCAGTTTCTTGATATGGTCCTCTTTTGAGCTGGCAGTGACAAGGATGTCATCCAAGAAACAGGTGACATGGTCTAGCCCTTGAAGAATTTGATCCATGACGGCCTGGAAAATAGAAGGAGCACTGGCCACTCCATAACTCAAACGATGGTACTTGTACAAACCCCGGTGAGTATTTATGGTAAGGTATTTCTCAGAGTGCTGGTCCAGTTTTAATTGCTGATAAGCATGCGCCAAGTCCAGTTTACTTAATGTTCCACCTGCCAGCTTAGCGAACAAATCCTCTGTGTAGGGTAGCGGATATGTTTCCTCCTCCAGATTCTGATTTATGGTGACTTTATAGTCACCACAGATGCGGATAGACTTATTGCTTTTTGGCACAACTACGATTGGCGCTGCCCAGTCACTTCTGTCAATTTTAGATACTATGCCTGCTTTTTCCAGTCTATCCAGTTCCTTTTCCACCGCCTCTCGTAATGCATAAGGAACAGGTCTAGCTTTCTGAAAGATTGGTGTTGCATCAGGACAGACTCGGATAGTTGCTTTGAAATCCTTAATTGCGCTCGGTTTGTCAGAAAATACCTCTGTGTGTCGTCTCAACACAGTTTTCACTGCTGGGTCAGAGGCCACTTCAGCTTTCTCCAAATTGAAAATGTTTGGCCAATCTAACTGAATTTTCCCCAGACAGTTCGAGCCCAGCAGAGCTGGTCTTTCCCCTTCGACAATGACCAACGGCAGTGTCACATTTTGCTTTTCATACTGCACTGGCACATTTACCGATCCCAGCAATGGAATTCTCTCACCTGAATATGTAATTAGCTGCATGGTGGTTTTGCTTAATGGTAAGTGTGACAAGAACTCCTTGTGTGATAGTTCTGACATTAGCGACACAGCTGCCCCTGTGTCCAGCTGCATGTCCATACACTTCCCATTTAATTTCACATTCACTACAATGCCTTTTTTCCATCTGAGGTTGTGTATATTGTATACACACCAAATAACTCTGATTCATCCTCTTTTCCTTCATTACCACTCTCTGCTTCCACATACTGTGTCTGTCCAGCTGCTCTTTTATTTCTACAGGCTCTTATAATGTGTCCGATTTTGTTGCACCCATGACACTTCTCTTTCTTGAAACTGCAGTCTCTAGCAGAATGTTTCCCAGCACATCTGTAACATTTATTGCTTTCTTCTGGTCTCTGTTTCCTCTTCTGGTATTTTCCTTTTTCAGAATCAACTCTCCCCTTAAACTTTCCTTTTCCTCTTTTATGAAACAGTTTTGCTTCATTCACAGTATTCACTGACTGTAAATCCCTTGTCTTACCCGCAATTTCCAGGGTGTTTCTCGAGGCCAGCTCCATGGATGAAGCAATTTTGCAAGCCTGGTGGAACGTCAGATCCTTTTGACTCAACAATTTTCGCTGCATCGACTCAGAATTTAGTCCACTCACAAATCTGTCTCTAAGCGCATCACTCAAATACTGTCCAAATTCACAGCTCACTGAAAGCTGCCTCAAAGCCACGATGTAATCTGCCACGGATTCACCTTCCTTTTGGTTGCGTTTCTGAAACTTAAAACGCTCCGCGATCACTAATGATTGCGGTCTGTAATGTCATTTCCCAGTCATTTCGCTCGGCTTCGTTGGTGTGACTAGATTTTTTAACAGTCCATATGTCTCTGCCCCTATCACAGAGAGAAACACGCTCACCTTTTTCTCGCTTGCAATATCATTCGCCAGCAGCCAATGTTCAAAGCGCTCAATGTACGATTCAGAATCCTCCTTTACTTCCTTGTACTCATCCACACGGCCAAACTGCATCGCTGCCATGTTAGCTATTTCGTTAGGGCTTTTCACTCGTGCCTTGTTCCTATTTTTTCTTCACTCTTACGACAAGTGCAACACCGTGTTTATCCACCACTAACGGTCTCTAAATTAACTCTTAATCCTCGTCGCCACTGTAATATATTGTGCTAAGAGGTGGTTTAGGAGAGATGACACAGAGATGAGATGGCACAGTGGATAACCAGAAAAATTAAAAATGGCACGTCATGCCGAAAAGGTTGCTGACCCCTGGTCTACATTATTTTCTGCTGCTGAATTATCCACTAATCTAGTTTATAATAGTATTTTTGTCAGATTATGACTATATATTTTTTTCATTTGTTATTTTTCATTAAAATTAAGTTGTTTATATGTTGTAGATTGTGTTTAACACACAAAAGAGTGATGATCAGGTCAACACAGAGAAGTATAGAAATTCTACATTGATTAAAAAAAAACCTGCGCTGGTATCGGATTGGATCGGTATCGGCAGATACTCAGAATTTTTGGTATTGGATCGGTTCTGAAAAAATGGTATCATTGCATCCCTAAAGATAACCATGACCACCTTCAGCTTTGACCTAAACAGCCTGATCCAGCTAATGAGGAACCATGTGCTGATCTAAGACACTGAAACAACACGGTTTTTATGCCAACTCAATGAAGTTAATGTGAGTGTGAATCACGCTGAAGCATTGAGCAAAAACTCACTGGTTGTGCAGAAAATGATTTAAAGGGCGAGCAACCTCTCTCATCCTGTGGAGACAAGCACAGAGAGGCGAATTAAGTGAAAGCACACAGAACGTCGTCCAGTCGACCCGTAGAAAACTGGCAGCCGCTGCATGAAAGCCAACGTGAACAATAACAGCCAGAAGCCTGTGACTCATTGTGTTTGCATCTGCCTAATTAAAAAATAATAGTGCATCTTCCCTACAGCACACAGAAGGACGCATGAGCACAAGAACACAACAGAGCACCACACAGGTCTGTTTACATGGAAAAACTCATTTCACACGGCTGTTCAGATGGAGCTTCGACCCTGAGGACAGTTTGATCAGGAACCCGTCGGACCTCCAGAACCGGCTTCAGCGGATTCAGGGATGCAAATATCTGCCAAGCAGCCGATTATTCCTGCTATGTCTGACAACAGACATGGCGGCCGATATTAGGAAAATATTAGTAAAATTAGACATTTGTCATGGCAGGTAACAGTTTAGTGCTTCTGAAAGCTGCTGCAGACAAAGACAGGACTGAACGCACAAGAATGAAGTTTGATGTCACAGAAGAGTCGAACACATACTATGAGCAAACCCTGCGCTTCTCAAACATGATAAAGCATAAACCTCCATAAGATGACATGATGAACAAGTCAAATCCTGCACACAAAATCAATCTGTCATTTCATGCTCAGTGAACCATTAGTGCTTCAAATCACACACTAACAACACAACATGATACTGCCACATTACACAGAGTTCAGAGAACATCAGGTGTTTGAATAAAACACGTACCGAATTAGGTCCGTCTCACAAGAACCTAAACACAGCGGAGACTCATGATCTACAGATCCACAGCCATCGAGAACATCCCAAAGCATTGAGCTGAGAGGAACGTCCACACCAGAACACTCTTCATGACTGAATAAACATCGCTTTACCTGCGCGCTCACGTGGACAGGTGTGACGCCGCTCTGATCACACATCACATCACATCTGAACCTGACAGCTTGAGCTGATAGAAACACATCCGGCATCAGAATCTGTCCTCACAGATCTTGAGTGTCAGGCTGGATCTTGATTCAGTGCCTGTAATCCTGCCTTTACTCTTTATTTGGCATTGTTATTAATATTGTATATTGAGGCACTGAATGTCAAATTGTGACTGTAAATATGAAATAAGGTACACAAGTTATGGTGTAAATATATAAAGAAATTTGTGTTTCTTTTCAGATGCTGCATTTTGAATTATATTATAGTATATTTTCAAAACAACACTAATGTATATAGTTTTAAGGACATTAAGGTAAATTATTTCAAGTGACATCCCTGATAACAGAAGTTTATATATGATAAAGGCACAGTTCATCCTGAATTACACGGACGACATCTAATAACACACACACACTATATGCACATGCACACACAAACACAAACACAAACAAACACACACACACACACACACACAAACACTATATGCACACACAGACATAACCCACGGGTGCTCGAGTTCTGCAGTGAATGCACAGCATGCATCAGATCTCAGATTCATACAGAATGCATTACGTAATTCTCAGTATTAGCGGCACAGCTGTGATGATGGTCTGAGGAAAACATCCGCTAACGGACGGAAGCAGCGCTGCGCGACACTGACAGCTCAACAAACGCCAATCTGTGAACACACGCAGTCTTACCGTTCACATGCTGGACGATCAGAGAAACAGCGGCGTTAGCAGCTAATGTTAGCCCGAGAGCTAAGGCCAGTTCACTGTGATTCTCTTCACAGATGTATACACACACACACACACACTCGCCCTTCCCTACAGCTCAGTGACGCGCGACGCTACCGTCATCACACGCCAGCGCGCTCCCGCGACATTCCCGGGAAAACAGAGAATTCCCTGCGCTCGAGAAGAGGATGAGGAGGATGCTGGATCTTCCTCAGCGTCACACAGGCAGCCCTGTAGCACTGCTGCACACACACACACACACACACACACAAACACAGAGAGACTCACTCGCGCAGCTGCATCACTGTCCGCGCGCGCGAGGATCCCTGCAGGAGGAAGATGATGAGGATGAAGATCACGAAGAAGAGTCTCACCCTCCTGATTCTTTCCCTCTCTCACTCAAGTCACCTTGACTTATATAGCGTTTTAACAATAAAGTTGTGTCAAAGCAGCGTTACAGTATTAATATGAAAATAGTGTGTCAATAATGCAGAAGGACAATAGTGAATTGTTAAAGGCAGTTCATTGAGTTCAGTGATTATCATCATCCAGCGCAGATCATTTTAAATAGTATCTGCAATCACTCACTCTATCTATCTATCTATCTATCTATTATAGCTGAATCTCTTGTTTGTTGTGCAGCAGATGTAATTAGTCAACTGTGGGCGTTTGAGTGTCATTAACATCCACGAACGAGGCATCAGAGTGAAGAAACTCTTTTGTGAATTTGGTATTGCTGTAAGTTACTGCTCAGATTTACTGTGAATATTTACATAACTCCTGGTAAATGGACTGCATTTATTTAGCGCTTTCAACAGACCACATGGCCATCCAAAGCGCTTTACAAGTTGCCTCACATTCACCCATTCACACACTCATTCACACACCGACTGCGGTGTCAGCCATTCAAGGCGCCATCAGCTCGTCAGGAGCAGCTGGGGTTAGGTGTCTTGCTCAAGGACATCTCGACACTTGGTCAGGTGGAGCCGGGGATTGAACCACCAACCTTCCGGTTTGTAGACAACCTACATGAACCACTGAGCCACTGCCGCCCCACAGTGCCGACTCTTCCCACTGACCTCAGCGTCCAGTGAGCATCAGCCATGATCTGACAGACGGAATCATGGGAACCATTTACATTCACAAAATCATGATGGTCAACACACACACACACGCACGCACGCACACACACACACACACACACACACACACACACTACTGACCTGCAGGAGAACAAACACACACACACACACACACACACACACACACATTTCATTACTTAAATGACACAAAGGCTTTAGGAGCTTTTCATCAGATAATTCTCCATCAGATGTGTGTGTGTGTGTGTGTGTGTGTGTGTGTGTGTGTGTGTGTGTGTGTTTATCCAACATCTGGTAATATGAGATTACATGTCTAAATCATTTGCAGCATATTTAATAAAAATCTTCTTATAAATCATCAGGAAACCTTATAGCAGAGATGATGGACAGTGACGGACTCTGAGATCGTAACAAAGAAAGAGCAGCATCAGAGCTATTTCTGAACGATGATCTGTTTATTTTTATGTTGATTATATTTGCAGCTGAATTCCTGTTGGTTCACATGTGCTCCAGTCGCAGCGACCGCTGAGCATCTGTGCATAAAAACATGTTTTGGCAACTGTTGCCACGGTGATGATGGGAAACAGACCACAGCCAATGCTCTCTCTCTCTCTTTCTCTCTCTCTCACACACACACACACACACACACACGTTTTCTCTGCACATAAAGCCGGCTGAATATCTGTCCATGACATCCGCAGGACATGAAATATGGCTCTATTATTTACTCTTAATGAGAGTGTTTCCCAGCATCAACACATCAAAGCACAGACTTATGAAGCATTAACCACTTCAGCTGTTATTTTGATTTTTTTGAGAATTAGGCATATGCAATATTGGACCCACCGGTGGGTCCCCAGAGTAGGGTTCAGACATCCAGCTCTTCAGAACGTCCCAAGCTCCTTTGCAGAAGCATCATATAACTCTTCAGCGGGGCAGGAACAAGCACGCTGACCTACAACTGCTAGCAAACTCAACCAAAGAAGACCACATAAGACACGTTTAGACAGAAGCAACATTTATTTCATCCACAGGCATTAATAACCCGCTTACACTTGAGCTGATTTCATAAGCTTCATAAACATTGTGGAGAAACTTCAAGTGAATCTGTCTATTCTCTGAAATACTGCGAGACACAAGCTTTACTCATTACTGCGCTAGACGCCCACAGACCATTACATTACAAGCACCAGCTTCCACATGATGCATTAGAGAGGGTAAACATGTTCAAACACTCGAGATGCTGTTCATGTGTGTCTCAGATGTGTTTAGGGTTGTCTCGTAAACAGTATAAAAGAAGCTCAGACACTGGCAGCATCGCGTCTTTCACACACACGTTCACTTCCTCCATCGGTAAACACATTCATCACATTAATGACAGTGTATCATTGACTTGAATGTTCATCTTCATTTTAAAACTCTGGTCAAGTCGGTGGTCAGTTATGGTTTGTGTTGGGACATAAACTTTTTGTCACAGTGTATTTGTGGTAAAATATTCCTCTTTGTGGCACAAAAGAATGTTTATTAAACATCATCGTCTGACAGTACACCGAGCGCTAGAGAAGTTAAGGTCATGGGTTCGATTGCCAGAGAATGAATGAACTGATCAAATATGAACTCTGAATGCAGTGTAAGTCTGCCAAATGCATAAATGTAAGTGTAAATCTTCATAAACTGTACTTGTTGTAAAAAAAAAAATGTTTTCCTTCCACATCACAAATTTGTATAATTACATGCAAGCAAATGGATCACTTGATGCCTTTATGTTTCAGATCAATGTTGCTATATATATTCATGACAACATGTGACCTAAGTAGAGCCTAAATTTCATATTAAAAGAGTTGTTCAAAATCATTAAGTGACAGTAAGACTAATCTAAACATACACAAGAGTCTGTCTAAACACATTTAAATCCACATAAGCAACAAGTTCTTGTGAATAGTATGTTTTAAAATTAAGAAAAAAAGAACAATTATTTTGAACATTGTCCTAGTAATATAAAGTACAAAAACGTGTTTACAAAGGTGCAGCACACTCAGAGTGGCGTATCGAAGTCTTTCTCTGACGATCGCTCCTCCACGTCTTCAGCTGGAGAGAGCACCGCATGCTTGAGCTTCCCAGTAGCTCTGGAAATGGGAAGAAAGTCACTGTCTTGGCTTAACTTGTCTTTACAAGCAGCGGAATCCTGCACGAATTCTTGGATTTCACCTGGAAGCCTCCGGAACTTGTCCTGATACTCCTGGTCCAGCTCGACCTGGAGCTGCGGAAGAAAGCCAGGAACAAATCAGACGAGGAACTCATCCGGATCAGAGCATCTCAACCGTTTTTTCTTTGCTGATTCGTGTTTAATGGTTTGGTCTCTTATTATCTCTTGTTGTTTTTCTTTCCATTCGTTGCTATTATGGCAGGGAATTCACATGGAAACAAACAAAGCTATATCTCTGGGTCGTGATCCACCAGTTGAGAAGCTCTGATCTAGAGCGTCATCACAAAGCAGATGTGAAGCCAGTGAGAGAATACAGTGCTGTAACATGAATAAAATAGAACTGCACCATGTGAGAATGAGTCCCACCGACTGCAGGAGAGGAAAACCATGGCCTGGGGTTAAAGGTTCAGATCTCAGAAGATCAACATGATTTCATCTCACTCAGCTCTGGGAGAGACGAGTGTGCTGTTTTTCTCCAGGCACAGACTCCCCTAGTGATTAAAGATGTCAGAATTGTATTCATTATGACCCAATAATTGCTTTACTGCTTATTTGACTGGTTAACTACCCCGCTCGCTCTCCTGGGAACGGAGTAATTAAAGAAAGAACCAAAGATGATTGTGTCAAAGACTGATTTCAAATGATTCTCTGATCTCTGCTTGAGCCGGTTAACCATCATAACAGGTTTAGTGCTTCCATGCACTGCTTCGGGGTGGTTAAGTTGAGAAGGTACAAGTGAAGCCTGGTGTAAAGTTCTTTACCAACACAGAAAACTAAAACATCAGCCATTTCCCCTGAACTCTACACTTGCACAGCCCATTTCCTCAAACCGGTTAGGTGTCGTCTTCTCAAAGGTCACCTTCTAGAAAATCTGATTTTTGATGGCTGACAGCAACGTGCAATGGCGAGTTGGTTCCCGCACAAAGCCTGGCCTACTTAGGGGAAGGACATCTGCTGTCCCCTGCTGGACGAGACACCAAGGCCTGGGACTGAAGTGGGCACAAGCGTGACTCCTGTCAGACGTCTTTATCATCTGGACTCAGAGGTAATTAAACACTAGGGGATTGGAGATGGCACACAGGACGTTTGGGGGTCGTCTTGTCCTACTGCTCTCTCATTTAACTTGCCTGTTTGCCTCTTTAAGAAGAATCACTTTATGTATTCCCCAATTGTAAGTCGCTTTGGATAAAAGCATCCAATTAAACGTAACTCTCAGTAACTGACCAGTCCTTTTATTTGTGTTAACCCTCTGCTATTGTTTAGTAGAGAGTCAAACTTGTGTTGTTCACCATAATCATGTAATAATTGTATTTTTGTGAAATTAATATACTACATTTCAATAATGTTTTTAATATTTTGCATTTTGAGTGTATTTAATTTTACTAATTAATATTCATATCTAAATTATGGATTATTATCTGTATATAATGTTAAAAATAAAAATATTTTTTCAGGTTACAGTTGTCAGACTCGGGAGACAGAGGTAGGAGAATTCAGAACAGTGTATTTTATTAATGTACAAGTGCTCGGTGAATCCTTTGTCCTCAAGTGCGCGGTGAAAGCTCCGTTATTCAAGTGCGGGCAATATGGTAACCACATGGGACGGGAGAGCAAACAGGTGAATTCGCTCGGTTCAGAATTGTCAAAGCCACAGATCGCGCACTTATATTCTCTTCCTTCTTAGATGCCAAAGACAGTACCAGCTCGGGATAATCACAGGAGACTATAGCGACCGTCGCTAACAGTTGATCCGCGGTCCTGAGGGCAGCAGAACAAAGACACAGGTTAGTGTAACACAAAGGTGAGTATACGTTACGTCTGGCTTGCAGGAACTCAGGAGACAAGTGCGAGGAGACTGTTCCTGTTGGAGGCTTGACGGGGAACTGAGGTACAGGTGAGTGCTTTTATAGTGTCAGTGATTGGCTCTGTGATGCGGGGCAGGTGTGGCTGGTTAATAATCAGGGGACTGTGAGCGTTGACAATTGGTGGACACCGGGGATGCCAGATCCCTGACAACAGTTTTTTTCAACTGCTTACATTTTAAAAACTTTACACACAAATCCAAGAATTGCAACAAAAAAAATGCAAAAACCTAATATCTTGCTAAATGAAGCACTGCATTCAAAATATCCCAAAAGCAAACATCTTTGCCATAATATAAATTCCATTTAGATTTTTGTGTTAAATAGAGAATCGTGTTTTATGAAATTGAAAACGGAGTCAAAGGCTGAAAACTAGATTTGGTGTGGGCTTCTGGTGTTTCAGAAACTGTGTGACAAATAAAGATTGTGTGTGTAAGCAGTTGAAAAATATAATGCAGAATTTAAGTTAAAAATAGAGCAAAAGTATTAAAAATCCATTGAACTGAGGCAGATTTGTTCTACTTTGTGGAAAGAAAAGAAAATCATCTGTAATACCATGAGTATCCATTTGATGCCAGTATATATTCAGTGCTGTGTATTCCTTAGTTTCTGAGCAGTGTTTTCAGCTGAATTTTGTCACCCCTTCATAGCTGTGCAATGTTTTTCAGCATTGTGGCTGATTTGTAGATTGTACCCACAAAAACATCTTAGAATTTTCGTATTTTTGGCTACTTCCCAATCATTTCCTATGCCGGTCATTTTTCATCTCGAACAACACAAGTGTGACTAATTTTTTTTTATGACAATTTAGCTTTTTCGAATCAATCAAGTCAACAATTTTTGGGGGGGTCACATAGAGACTGCTATAAAAGTGTCTGAGTTTCATACCATTCCAATGAAGTATAAATCTTTTACATTTCCAAAAAACAAAAACAAAAAGAAATCAGTCTTAAATGTCCAAACAACACCAGATGGTCAAGATGAACTCACTCACACATTCCGCTGATTCTAAATGAATATGTTTGTAATGTAGCAGAACAAGCCGTGTTTTATCCTACATTGTCATGAAATAAAGAACATCTTTATATTTTGTATTAACCTAATGAAACTTTGAGACATTCAGTTCACTCCAGTCTTTACAGAGCTTTCCATTCAGAAATAAAAAATATTTTTAAACCTTATGAGGCCACTGCGATAAGAACCGATCACAGTTCAGACACACTTTTACTGTAATGTGCACAGTCAAAAGATTCAGAAAAGTTACTGACAAATCAAACGTGTCCCTCGCAGAAACCATCATCTCCTCAAGCTCAAGAGCTGAGAAAAACCTCAAAGTCTCTGACCTACAGAGTCCTGCTGATGAAAGCACAGCCCATTCGCAGTTAAAAATGTCTGTCCTCAAAAGACTCGTCATCTGTCAACAACCCATGCTCAGGTCCAACTCCTCCGCTCTCTTAAAACACTCGGGAGGAGAATGACCTTCTTCAACATCTGTCCTAATTCTGGTCCGCCATCAAGGGATGTGGAGCTTCTGGAATCTAGATTGAATTACTTGAGTGGAAACGTTTCTGTTTCACAGTCGTCACGTGTGCATTCACAAACGCTCACTAAAAGACCCATCAGCATCTAACGCACACAGAGACTCTTCTAATCAGCAGCGTTTGATTATTAATCATTGGTTCCGCTGGGTCGTCTTTCCTCAACGAGAGCAGGTTATTTCTAGCCGGAGGTTTGTTTGTGCTCCTCGGCTCTTTATCGAGTGACAGTGCTTCCCCTGGCGAGGATCAGGAGGGTTGTGTGAATTATTAATGAAGAGCCGCTCACATCAAACGGGGAAAAAGCGTGGTCACAGCGAGAGCTGGATTTTCCAAGCATCCGGCTGAGAAGAGCAACACCAAAACCACTGGAAGACATGTCTGCAACCATTAGCTAAAAAAGCATAACAGCTAAAGCTCCCAGAGATGATCTTACTATCAGGAGATGAGAGGGTCTTTATTACTTACTATTAGAGAAATCATAACAGCTAACTTAGATCACATGTGCGTTAATAACCAATCACATTACAGCCTTGACATCGTTGAATTTCAGACAGAGTTGTGCGACATTTAAAGCTGAAGTAGGTAACTTTTGTAAAAATGTATTTGTGAAACCTGTCATTATGTCCCGACAGTAGAATATGAGACAGATAATCTGTGAAAAAAATCAAGCTCCTCTGGCTCCTCCCAGTGGTCCTATTGCCATTTGCAGAAATTCACCGCTCCCGGTAAGAAACAACCAATCAGAGCTGCGGTCCGTAACTTTTTTTGTGTTCTAGATTTACAAATTGTATATAATATGCAAGTACACCATGAATCCATTTTCCAAACTGTGTTTTTAGCCTGTCTTGAATCACTAGGGTACATCTATAATAAGTGTTTATATTCGGACTATTTTAGATTGCTTCGGGGGTACCGCGGCAGAGTAACCCGGTACCTTTGTGATTCTTCATAGACATAAACAGAGAGAAGTAGCTCCGGCTACAATGTTCTTCTGCAAGAAGCAAGCAGTTCTGTTTATTAACCGCTAGAGCGTCAAAGGTTACGGACTGCAGCTTTAATCACCGTGTAAGGATCCCATAGGAATGAAGGAGAAATGTGTAAACTGAATCCCAGTGAAGCCTGTCCTCCACTGATGTCCATTCACAGAAAACGGCCTCCGGTCTCCTTTCTGTTAGCTTCAGCCATTACACTTTTTTGGCTAATGGCTGCAGGCTTTCCCTCTAGTGACTTTGGCAACATCTACCGCTCTGGTTATTATGGGGTTCAGAGCAGATGAGTGTTGCCATGGCAATAGCACGGCGCTCCTACAGCTTCATTCAGCATCAACACGTTTTCAGAGAGGAACACATCTACAACAAAACCCAAGAAACAGCACAGGATTAGCACAGAGAACTGAGCTCACGAGGTGCCAATGTTCCCTCACGGGAAAGTTCATGAAACAAACTCCAAAGTGAAGCTGAAAGTTGGATGATTGGATGCTAGCAGGACGCTAATGCGTGACAGCAGCTGTCAACTTCTTACTTGCTTCTATTTAAACACCAACACATGTTCTCGCAAACATGAATATAGGCTGCTGCTAGAGAAGTGGCCTTCATGGCTGAGGTCTCTGAAGGCCCAGGATGCTATTAGGTGTCCATTAGTGCCTGATCCAAGCATAAAAATAGGTCAGGCCTCTCTCTGTCTCTCTCTCTCTCTCTCTCTCTCTCTCTCCCTCGGTCTCTCTCTCATGTGCTTCCGAGGGCAGGATTTCAGCTTCGTCCTGGTTACTTTAACTTCAGACTGGCTCCTGATGCAAAAACCAGCAGAAGTCCGGTCACCAATCTAATGGTGACTCAGCTGTGAATTGGGTTCCTGACACACTCCTATAAATCACACCAGTCTGATGGAAATCAAGGCCCAGATGGACTGATGCTCCATAATTTAAGACTAGTCTCTCCAGTGATGCCAAACACACCAGGCCTTCAGTGACAGAGAGAAAACCACAACTGCTTCATCACTAATCAATGGCAGCGATCGCTGGCTGGAACTGATGATGTATCAACAGCCTCACTGAACACCAGATCCCAGACATGTGACATTCAGCACAAACACGTTGGGTTTCATGTTTTTTGGGTTCTCTCCAAAAGGTATAATTGTTTTTATTCTGTACAAAATTTATTTTCTATCGCTCTACACGCTAAACCTACACCTCACAGAAAACTACTGACACTTTGTTCTGTGTGATTTATAAGCTTGTTTCCTCATGGAGACCAAAAAATGTCTCATAAGGACAAGTTTTGGATACTGCCTCCATTATGGGGATTGTCCCTATAACCTAGGATTTACCAGAACCACAAATTTACACACACACACACACACACACACACACACACACACACAAACAAACACTCTTTCTCTCCCTTACACACACACACAGAAACACACTCTCTCTCCCTCACACACACACACACACACACACACACACACACACTCTCTCTCTCCCTCAGACACACACACACACAGAAACACTCTCTCTCTCTCCCTCTCCCTCTCACATACACACACACACACACACACACAGAAACACTCTCACATCTGCAATGTCCGTGTCTTCTCACTGACACTGTTACAGTTTTTTACAATCACTTTGTTACTATTTTCAGAACCTTGATGTCATTTTTCACAACTCTAGACACAAAACTCACAACCAATGATCAAAATGCACATTTTTCAAAACTCTAACCCTTTTCTCAATTGCTTGGATACAATACACATAAAACTTAGATCATTTGTTCATTCAACAAAAATCACCTGTTCAATATGACACAACTTAACATCAAAGTGCTACTATTTCAAAAGGCAATTCACACATTACATTTCAAATGAGTGTCTATTCATTTCCTTACAATGATCTAACTATCAATTGATACAACTGCTCAAAATGATAAGTAACTGTTGCATTACTCTTAGTATGGAAACACACAAACAATTTTCCGTGTTTACTGTAAATCATGAACGTTTCAAGATAACGAGATTCATTGTCACCAATTAGCGCGGAGCATGAACCAATTAGACTACAATATCCATGGATGTGGCCTAATATTTTATCATAATGCTTCATCAGACACTGTGTCTATGGCCCCAAATACTGTACCACCTTTTCAGACTATTTACAGTATTGACAGTAGTTTTGTGACCAGGCCAAATAGTGGAGGCAGAGGCAGAATTCTAACTGACCAACAAGAGCAGGCTGTGGTCGATTTGGTTTGGGCCAGAAATGATATTCGCCTTACAGAAATTCGCCAGCATATCTTGGACAATGAAGACATGTTCAACAATGTGGGATCCATAAGTTTGCCGACTATTGCACGCTGAAAAGGCACCAGGTGTCTATAAAACAACTATACCGTGTGCCTTTCGAAAGAAATGCAGACAGAGTGAAGCAAATGAGGACTAAGTATGTTCAGGTAAGTTCAGTTTCAAGATGGCTGTTGTAAAAACATTCCCAAAAATTCTACATTGTACAGTAATCTCTAAATCTCTTTCTAAAATGTATTTTTAGAGGGTAACGGAGCTGGATGCTGATGATGACCATCACAAATTCATATATTTGGATGAGGCAGGTTTTAATCTGGCCAAGATAAGGAGGAGAGGTCGGAATTTCATTGGCCAGCGGGAAACCATCCAAGTACCTGGACAACGTGCGGCTAACATTACCATGTGTGCAGCTATATCAGAAGATGGTGTGGTGGGTTTCAATTTCATAGCTAATTATTTTTGCTTTGATTCAAATAAACCTATGTTGTGATTGTACAGTACTGTAGTGTTTTGCATCAATATATTACAAACTTTGTTCAATGATTTCACCGTGTCTCTAGTATTCTCTCTACTACTGCAGTACTTTTACAGAGATGTATTTACTGTACATGTAGTACCATAATGAAACCTGTATCACCTATTTTGTTCTACAATATTTAATGATTGTACGAACAATGACGCAGTGAAACTATCGGTTGCTTGTGTGTGGGTGATCTATAGTTATGTTTCAATGGTATTTCAGAGTAAAGTTGTGTTTTGAACCAATGATTGTGCAAGTGCAAGATTTCTTTAAAGATGTGAACGCACAAGGCAGTGTTTTGAACATTAGACCGCCTGTGTTACAAGTGATAACCGTTTTGAGTTTTGTGTCTAGCATTCAGTTCATCACATCTGACTTTCAGGTTAATGGTTGTGTTTCCTGAGCCGCTCAAATTAACCAAAACACAAACTCTGGATCCTAACAACCTCACCCAACCGTCCTCCAGTAACCAGCTTTCACTGACCCGTGTGTGTGCTTGTGTGTGTGTGTGTGTGAGTGTAAGAGAGAGAGAGTATGTGTTTGTGTGTCTGTGTGTGTTTCTACAGTTTTTTTTTAATGAAGCATGTCTTGAAAATGACTCGTACCTTTAGTTTGTCATTCAGGATTTGTTGTCGAATATCTTTATATTTTTCCAGCAGTCTCTCCAGACGTTTGTCCTGAGCTTCTTCCAGCTTGAAAACACACAAACATGCACACTCACAGACGTGTTCCACAATACCCACACTCCTGCCTGCGGGTGTCGCTGTTGGACAGTGTTTTCTCTACTTCCTGTTGGCCTTCTGTAGCAAATTGTAGCTCCGTGTAGCTGTTTTTATTTTATTTTTTTCTCTAGAATCTTTATCTTACTATCACTCTCTGTTTTTTAAAGTGGTAAAATATAACTTAATTCACACCATATTTCTGATATTATAGATCAATCTTATCAGATTAACTTTGATCGTTCACTTTTATTTTATTTCCGTGAGTGCAGTACACCTGCAAAGCGTTAGCACTCGTTAGCTTGTCATTAGCGTTTTCATTCGAACCTATCCCTGTTTTCTTTTCTCCTTTCCTTCGCTCCAGTTTTTCACAAGTTCATCAAACAACCGCAGTAAGAAGTTTCATCAAGCACGGTGAGTAATGGCTTCTCCTATCATTGTTTCTTGCACCTCTTGCCACATGTACAGTTTATCTATCTCTGTCGCTGATGAGGGATTCACATGTGATAAATGCAGGGAAATAGTTAGGCTGACAGAGAAGATTTCAGAATTAGAGACACGCATCCAAACTTTAATTGAGGACAGTAAGAATGTTAGGGCTCTAGATACGGCTTTGGATGCGTCTAGCTCAGGGATTCCTGTACATTGTTCGGTTCCCGGAAACAGAGCCCTTGCAGCAGGGCAACTGGGTGACGGTGAGGCAGCGTAGTCGTGGGTCAAAACACCGCTCTTCTGTTCCGATCAAAACATTAAACAGGTTCTCCCCACTCAGTGATGCACCCACTGAGAAACCTGATGAAAGTGCTCTAGTTATTGGTGATTCTATTGTACGGAACGTGAATATAGAGACACCAGCCACCATAGTCAAATGTTTACCGGGAGCCAGAGCGCCTGACATCTTGGCAAATTTAAAAGTGCTGGCTAATGCTAAACGTAAATACAGTAAGATTGTTATTCATGCCGGCGCTAATGATGTTCGACTTCGCCAGTGGGAGATCACTAAAAATAACATTAAAGAGGTGTGTGAACTTGCAAGCATGATGTCAGACACTGTAATATGCTCTGGTCCCCTCCCTGCTTACCGTGGTGATGAGATGCATAGCAGATTGTCATCACTCAATGGCTGGATGTCTAAGTGGTGCCCACAGAATAACATAGGTTTCATAGACAATTGGACGAGCTTTTGGGGCAGACCTGACCTGTTTAAAAGAGATGGTCTTCATCCCTCCTGGGGTGGCGCCACTCTTCTCTTTAGAAATATGGCAAATAGTCTTAGTGTTTATACTTGACTAACTGGGCCCAGGTCAGGAAGCAGACAGACTGGCTAAACCGACCGTCTGCTAGCTGCCTCCCGTCACAGAGGTCAGTTAATTCTCAGCACATAGAGACTTTTTCACGTAGATATCACACTATAGAGACTGTGTCTGTTCCCCTAACTAGAAAATACAAAAAACGTCCAAACCAAGTTAAGATTAACAATTTAATTGAGGTTCAACAAATAAAAAACAGAAGCAATATGGATAAACAAATGATAAAGCTTGGCTTATTGAATATCAGATCCCTTTCTACGAAAACACTTTTTGTAAATAATATGATCACTGATCATAATATAGATGTACTCTGTTTGACAGAAACCTGGCTAAACCCTGATGATTACATTATTTTAAATGAGTCCACCCCCCAAGATTACTGTTATAAACATGAGCCACGTCGCAAAGGCGGAGGTGTTGCTTCAATTTATAACAACGTTTTCAGGATTTCTCAGAGGGCAGGCTACAAGTATAACTCGTTTGAAGTAATGGTACTTCATATAACATTATCCAGAGAAAGAAATGTTAATGATAAATCCCGTTATGTTTGTACTGGCTACTGTATACAGGCCACCAGGGCACCATACAGACTTTATTAAAGAGTTTGGTGATTTTACATCCGAGTTAGTTCTGGCTGCAGATAAAGTTTTAATAGTTGGTGATTTTAATATCCATGTTGATAATGAAAACTATGCATTGGGATCAGCATTTATAGACATTCTGAACTCTATTGGTGTTAGATAACACGTTTCAGGACCTACTCACTGTCGAAATCATACTCTAGATTTAATACTGTCACATGGAATTGATGTTGATGGTGTTGAAATTATGCAGCCAAGTGATGATATCTCAGATCATTATTTAGTTCTTTGCAAAATTCATATAGCCAAAATTGTAAATTCTACTTCTTGTTACAAGTATGGAAGAACCATCACTTCTAACACAAAAGACTGCTTTTTAAGTTATCTTCCTGATGTATCCAAATTCCTTAGCATATCCAAAACCTCAGAACAACTTGATGATGTAACAGAAACTGTGGACTCTCTCTTTTCTAGCACTTTAAATATAGTTGCTCCTTTACGCTTAAGGAAGGTTAAGGAAAACAGTTTGACACCATGGTATAATGAGCATACTCGCACCCTAAAGAGAGCAGCCCGAAAAATGGAGCGCAGCTGGAGGAAAACAAAACTAGAGGTATTTCGTATTGCTTGGCGGGAAAGTAACATATCCTACAGAAAAGCATTAAAAACTGCTAGATCCGATTACTTTTCTTCTCTTTTAGAAGAAAACAAACATAACCCCAGGTATTTATTCAATATAGTGGCTAAATTAACGAAAAATAAAGCCTCAACAAGTGTTGACATTTCCCAACACCACAGCAGTAATGACTTTATGAACTACTTTACTTCTAAAATCGATACTATTAGAGATAAAATTGCAACCATTCAGCCGTCAGCTACAGTATCACATCAGACAGTGCACTATAGACCCCCTGAGGAACAGTTCCACTCATTCTCTACCATAGGAAAGGAAGAATTGTATAAACTTGTTAAATCATCTAAACCAACAACATGTATGTTAGACCCTATACCATCTAAGCTCCTGAAAGAGGTGCTTCTAGAAGTCATAGATCCTCTTCTGACTATTATTAATTCCTCATTGTCATTAGGACATGTCCCCAAAACCTTCAAACTGGCTGTTATTAAGCCTCTCATCAAAAAACCACAACTTGACCCCAAAGAACTAGTTAATTATAGACCAATCTCGAATCTCCCTTTTCTGTCCAAGATACTAGAAAAGGTGGTATCCACACAATTATATTCCTTCTTAGAGTAAAAATGGTATATGTGAGGATTTCCAGTCAGGATTTAGACCGTATCATAGTACTGAGACTGCTCTTCTTAGAGTTACAAATGATCTGCTCTTATCATCTGATCGTGGGTGTATCTCTCTATTAGTTTTATTGGATCTTAGTGCTGCGTTTGACACAATTGACCACAACATTCTTTTGCATAGACTTGAATACTTTGTTGGCATCAGTGGAAGTGCATTAGCATGGTTTAAATCGTACTTATATGACCACCATCAGTTCGTAGCAGTGAATGAAGATGTATCCTATCGATCACAAGTGCAGTATGGAGTACCTCAAGGCTCAGTACTAGGGCCACTACTCTTCACGCTTTATATGTTACCCTTGGGAGATATCATCAGGAAACATGGTGTTAGCTTTCACTGTTATGCTGATGATACTCAGCTCTATATTTCTTCGCAGCCCGGTGAAACACACCAATTTGAAAAACTAATGGATTGCATAGTCGATATAAAAAAACTGGATGACGAGTAATTTCTTACTGCTAAATTCTGAAAAAACAGAGGTGTTAATTATAGGACCTAAAAACTCTGCTTGTAATAACCTAGAACACTGTCTAAGACTTGATGGTTGCTCTGTCAATTCTTCGTCATCAGTTAGGAACCTAGGTGTGCTATTTGATCGCAATCTTTCCTTAGAAAGCCACGTTTCTAGCATTTGTAAAACTGCATTTTTCCATCTCAAAAATATATCTAAATTACGGCCTATGCTCTCAATGTCAAATGCAGAAATGTTAATCCATGCATTTATGACCTCAAGGTTAGATTATTGTAATGCTTTATTGGGTGGTTGTTCTGCACGCTTAGTAAACAAACTACAGCTAGTCCAAAATGCAGCAGCAAGAGTTCTTACTAGAACCAGGAAGTATGACCATATTAGCCCGGTCCTGTCAACACTGCACTGGCTCCCTATCAAGCATCGCATAGATTTTAAAATATTGCTTATTACTTATAAAGCCCTGAATGGTTTAGCACCTCAGTATTTGAATGAGCTCCTTTTACATTATAATCCTCTATACGTCCGCTACTTTCTCAAAACTCAGGCAATTTGATAATACCTAGAATATCAAAATCAACTGCAGGCGGCAGATCCTTTTCCTATTTGGCGCCCAAACTCTGGAATAACCTACCTAACATTGTTCGGGAGGCAGACACACTCTTGCAGTTTAAATCTAGATTAAAGACCCATCTCTTTAACCTGGCATACACATAACATACTAATATGCTTTTATTATCCAAATCCGTTAAAGGATTTTTAGGCTGCATTAATTAGGTAAACCGGAACCGGAAACACTTCCAATAACAACCTATGTACTTGCTACATCATTAGAAGAATGGCATCTACGCTAATATTTGTCTGTTTCTCTCTTGTTCCGAGGTCACCGTGGCCACCAGATCCAGTATGTGTCCAGATCAGAGGGTCACTGCAGTCACCCGGATCCAGTACGTATCCAGACCAGATGCTGGATCAGCACCTAGAAAGGACCTCTACATCCCTGAAAGACAGAGGAGACCAGGACAACTAGAGCCCCAGATACAGATCCCCTGTAAAGACCTTGTCTCAGAGGAGCACCAGGACAAGACCACAGGAAACAGATGATTCTTCTGCACAATCTGACTTTGCTGCAGCCTGGATTTGAACTACTGGTTTCGTCTGGTCAGAGGAGAACTGGCCCCCCAACTGAGCCTGGTTTCTCCCAAGGTTTTTTTCTCCATTCTGTCACCGATGGAGTTTCGGTTCCTTGCCGCTGTCGCCTCTGGCTTGCTTAGTTGGGGTCACTTCATCTACAGCGATATCATTGACTTGATTGCAAATAAATGCACAGACACTATTTAACTGAACAGAGATGACATAACTGAATTCAATAATGAACTGCCTTTAACTATCATTTTTTCATTATTGACACTGTTTTCCTAATGAATGTTGTTCAGTTGCTTTGACGCAATGTATTTTGTTTAAAGCGCTATATAAATAAAGGTGACATTGACATTTACTATACCACAGCAGCAAAAATGCCCTAACAATACAATATTAAGCAGGATCACAGACCTGCAGTTGTTCTGAATGAAATCACAGTTGTGATTGGCTGCAGTTGATCACATGACTGATGTTCCGACTCTGAATGCCATATTTATTAAATACAGAAGCTCACGAACTACAAATGAGTTTACAATTGAATGCTCAATTCACATACAATCTTCCACTCTATCCATGAAAAAACTCATTAAGACACACAGCTTCATTGTTTTATAAATTGTTCTAACACGAGCTCACTCTGTTCTCTTTTCTACTCTGTTCTCTTTTTATTAATTATATATTATTAAAAAAAACTTGCTATGTGTACTGCATTAAGCAGAAAAAAGAAATGCTTTTCATAGATTTTTGTCTTGTTTCTAGCAAAGATTTTAAAAATTTCATTAATCAGAAATGATTTTCTAGACAAGTTAAAATTATTGTCTTGTCTTCAGAAAAATCAAGTCTTAAAGTGAGTTTAAGTGAGTTTATGCATAGAACAAGCAAAATAATCATAAAAATACTAATTAAATGGGTTAAGATAATCTTATTTCAAAGAGAAAACAAGATTATTTTGCTTGAATCAAGGAAAAACTCACATAATTTTCTGAAAACAAGACAATAATTTTTTACTTGTCTAGAAAATCATTTCTGATTTAAGAATTTGTTGAAAATTCTAAGTAAGAAAAGTATTTTTTTGCAGTTATATAGCACTTGCATATCAATGCTCTCTTGTTGGTTTTGATTGCTTCAAGTTGTCTGCATTTCTAAGTTGCTTTGGATAAAAGCCTCATCTAAAAGACTAAATGTATAGTAAATGTAAATGTATAAAGACGGTCATTTGTCGGCACCTGCAGGTGTAACTATGCAACTGCAGGATCAGCTTGCTGTATTTTATACATTGCATGAAATAAAATAATCTTCATCCTGGCAGCCAGTAATTCACAGCACTTAACAAACCTTTCTTTTCCCTTTTACATGTTGTCCTCTATTACCTGAAGTCTATTTTGCATGATTATATGATATAGGATGCATTATATTATTTGCATTGTGTACACAACCTGATCAAAAGAGTTGAGGACGGTTAATAGATAAATAAGACCCACTTCAAAATTAGAGCTGAAACATTCTTTCATTTTTTTTGTTTAAATTTTTATATGATGGTGAGTTCAAAATTATTTTTGAGCATAGACTCACCTTGTGCTTCTAAAAATATGTCTGGCAAGACAATATTGTTTTTTTCCAGGAATTTTTACTGATTAATAGCTGTTTTAGCATTTAAAGTCAGCTTTCTCGACAGCTAATTTAAAAATGTGAATTCCATGACCAATTACATTTACATTTAAACTCTCTACTAATCTTTAATATATTACTATTGAATATTATATGGTAACCCTAAAACCTAATGCCCAAAATCTACCCCTACCCCTAACCCTACCACTAACCCTAACACCTGACCCAAAATCCTATCCTAAACCAAGCCCTAGCCCTACCCCTACCCCTACCCCTTGCCCTAACCCTAACCTTACCACTAACCCTACCCCTACCCCTACCCCTAACCCTAAGGACTTTTCATTCCAGTAACCCTAACCCTAACCCTAGGGTTAGAGTAAGGGTTAGGTTAGGGTTAGAAAAAAGAGAGTTTTCCCAGGATAGGAGTTAGGGTTAGGGTTAGGGTTAGGGTTAGAGTTAGGGTTAGGGTTAGGGTTAGGGTTAGGGTTAGAGTTAGAGTTAGGTTAGGGTTAGAGTTAGGTTAGAGTTAGAGTTAGGGTTAGATTAGGGTTAGAGTTAGGGTTAGAGTTAGGGTTAGGGTATATAGGGTAAAATGCGAAATTGCACCCCCCTATAGGGTGGGGTGCACTTCGTTTCTGTAGGTCCTAGGGGGCTGAAATTCGGTATATATACTATTTAGAGGGCGCCCGATCGTTTGCACTTAGTTTGGTAGCTCTAGCGCCACCAGGTGCTGAGATATGGTATTGCACCCCCTGTAGTTTTGCACATAGAGGTCTGAAATTTGGTGTGTATACTAATTCGAGGACGCCCAGTCGATTGCACTTGGTTTCGTCGCTCTAGATCCACCAGGGGCCGAGATATGGTACTGCACCCTTACTTGAGTAAGGGTCGGTTGCGGGGTGGGGGTGGGTTAAATGGGGTGGGACTTAGTGTTTTTTGGGAATTTTGGACTTAGTCATATGGTTGGACTTAGTGTTTTTTTGGAATTTTGGACTTAGTCATATGGTTGGACTTAGTGTTTTTGTGGGGGTTGGACTTAGTGTTTTTTGGGAATTTTGGACTTAGTCATATGGTTGGACTTAGTGTTTTTGTGGGGGTTGGACTTAGTGTTTTTGGGGATTTTTGGACTTAGTCATATGGTTGGACTTAGTGTTTTTGTGGGGGTTGGACTTAGTCATATGGTTGGAATTAGTGTTTTTGTGGGGGTTGGACTTAGTGTTTTTTGGGAATTTTGGACTTAGTCATATGGTTGGACTTAGTGTTTTTGTGAGTGTTGGACTTAGTGTTTTTTGGGAATTTTGGACTTAGTCATATGGTTGGACTTAGTCTTTTTTGGGAATTTTGGACTTAGTCATATGGTTGCACTTAGTGTTTTTGTGGGGGTTGGACTTAGTCATATGGTTGGAATTAGTGTTTTTGTGGGGGTTGGACTTAGTGTTTTTTGGGAATTTTGGACTTAGTCATATGGTTGGACTTAGTGTTTTTGTGAGTGTTGGACTTAGTGTTTTTTGGGAATTTTGGACTTAGTCATATGGTTGGACTTAGTCTTTTTTGGGAATTTTGGACTTAGTCATATGGTTGCACTTAGTGTTTTTGTGGGGTTAGGGTTAGGTTAGAGTTAGGGTTAGGGTTAGGGTTAGGGTTAGGGTTAGGTTAGAGTTAGGTTAGGGTTAGGGTTAGGTTAGGGTTAGGGTTAGGGTTAGGTTAGGTTAGGTTAGAGTTAGGGTTAGGGTTAGGTTAGGGTTAGGGTTAGGGTTAGGGTTAGGGTTAGGTTATAGGGATAAATGCGAAGATTGATCACCTTTGAATTGATCGACCCCCCATATCTTGTGATCCGTATCTGCTAGAGAGCTGAAACGTGGTTTATCATACTCCTTGGCCCCTCCCCAGTCGATTGCACTTGGTTTCGTCGGTCTAGCGCCACCAGGTGCCGAGATATGGAGTTGATCACTTACTTGATTTTCGAATGTATGGGTGGGACTTAGTGTTTTTGGGTGGGTTGGACTTAGTGTTTTTTGGGAATTTTGGACTTAGTCATATGGTTGGTCTTAGTGTTTTTGTGGGGGTTGGACTTAGTGTTTTTTAGGAATTTTGGACTTAGTCATATGGTTGGACTTAGTCTTTTTTGGGAATTTTGGACTTAGTCATATGGTTGCACTTAGTGTTTTTGTGGGGGTTGGACTTAGTGTTTTTTAGGAATTTTGGACTTAGTCATATGGTTGGACTTAGTCTTTTTTGGGAATTTTGGACTTAGTCATATGGTTGCACTTAGTGTTTTTGTGGGGGTTGGACTTAGTGTTTTTGGGGAATTTTGGACTTAGTCAATGGTTAGGGTTAGGGTTAGAGTTAGGGTTAGAGTTAGAGTTAGGTTATAGGGATAAATGCGAAGATTGATCACCTTTGAATTGATCGACCCCCCATACCTTGTGATCCGTATCTGTTAGGGTTAGAGTTAGGGTTAGGGTTAGAGTTAGGGTTAGAGTTAGAGTTAGGGTTAGGGTTAGGGTTAGGGTTAGGTTAGAGTTAGGGTTAGGGTTAGGGTTAGGGTTAGGTTAGAGTTAGGGTTAGGGTTAGGTTAGAAGGGTTAGAGGTTAGGGTTAGGGTTAGGTTAGGGTTAGGGTTAGGGTTAGGTTAGGTTAGGTTAGGGTTAGGGTTAGGGTTAGGGTTAGAGTTAGGTTATAGGGATAAATGCGAAGATTGATCACCTTTGAATTGATCGACCCCCCATATCTTGTGATCCGTATCTGCTAGAGAGCTGAAACGTGGTTTATCATACTCCTTGGCCCCTCCCCAGTCGATTGCACTTGGTTTCGTCGGTCTAGCGCCACCAGGTGCCGAGATATGGAGTTGATCACTTACTTGATTTTCGAATGTATGGGTGGGACTTAGTGTTTTTGGGGCATCATGTATGGTGCGAATCGTTCATTTATTTGCAATACGATAAGTGCTCTATTTCAGAAATGACTTTGTGTTTTGTCTTCATTCTTGTTAGAATTAAATTGTCATACTACTGTCTTAAAAAAAAAGATTTTCATGTTATGAATCAAAGTTTTATAGAAATAAAAAAAACAGATATTTGTCTCTTGTCACAATATATTTATGGTATGTAAAAAAGTCTTATTGGAAAAATTATATATCTATATATTTAAATATACATTTAGATACATACATATACAACATTCCCTTTTCACGTGTATATGATTTTAACAGGTTCACACGTTATGTGACATCTACATCTTGTGGTCACACAAAGGTACTGCACTGTCGAGTATCCTTTTTATATGTAGTATTTTTGTAGAATCTAACAAACAGAATATACAATATATATAATATAAATCTATCAATGTATTTCTCACGTGTTCACTACCTCTTTTTGTGAAAACCAACCGAAAAAATAAATTATTTACAGTCACACCAAAGAAGACTCCCCCACTGTGATTGAATTTATTATTTTTATTCTGTTCTATTTGAAAATGTATAAGTATTTTATTTCAGAAATGACTTTGTTTTTAAATATTCACTCTAGGGCAAATGCCTGAAGGTGAGGAGACTGGTGTGTAGGTTTTTCTCGTGCTTTTACACAGATAAAATAATAATAAAGATAATAATGATTCTTACAAATGAATGAATCAATGCACAATTAAATTAAACTGGAGAAAGTTTTATTTGAATTTAAATGTATTTACAATAGCATTGATAAAAAATAAACTCATCTTGATAAATCACACTTAACTGATGTATAATACATATGTGTATATGCATATGTGCATGTATATTTGTGTATGTATGTATATGGTTTTCACAGGTTCTCATGTCTTTAGGGGTTTAGGGTCTTTGAGGGGCTCGTCCCGATCGCGACGTAAGTGGTCCGGCGTCTCTGTCATGTTCCACTTCAAAATGAGCCCTGTTGAGTTTTGGCACAAGTGGCGCGAGTGAGGCATCACATATGGTTCGGTGCCTATACCCGGGGCCTTGTGGGTCCCACGGAGACCAGAGCGGGCCCAGGTAGGGTGTCGGGGGGCGGGCTTTGGATCGCGGGCGGTCCCGTCTCTCTAACACCACCAGGAGCCGAGTTACAGGGTCGATCCCACCAATAGCCCTATAAGCGTTAGGGTTAGGGTTAGGGTTTGTGTTAGGTTATAGGGATAAATGCGAAGATTGATCACCTTTGAATTGATCGACCCCCCATATCTTGTGATCCGTATCTGCTAGAGAGCTGAAACGTGGTTTATCATACTCCTTGGCCCCTCCCCAGTCGATTGCACTTGGTTTCGTCGGTCTAGCGCCACCAGGTGCCGAGATATGGAGTTGATCACTTACTTGATTTTCGAATGTATGGGTGGGACTTAGTGTTTTTGGGTGGGTTGGACTTAGTGTTTTTTGGGAATTTTGGACTTAGTCATATGGTTGGTCTTAGTGTTTTTGTGGGGGTTGGACTTAGTGTTTTTTAGGAATTTTGGACTTAGTCATATGGTTGGACTTAGTCTTTTTTGGGAATTTTGGACTTAGTCATATGGTTGCACTTAGTGTTTTTGTGGGGGTTGGACTTAGTGTTTTTTAGGAATTTTGGACTTAGTCATATGGTTGGACTTAGTCTTTTTTGGGAATTTTGGACTTAGTCATATGGTTGCACTTAGTGTTTTTGTGGGGGTTGGACTTAGTGTTTTTGGGGAATTTTGGACTTAGTCAATGGTTAGGGTTAGGGTTAGAGTTAGGGTTAGAGTTAGAGTTAGGTTATAGGGATAAATGCGAAGATTGATCACCTTTGAATTGATCGACCCCCCATATCTTGTGATCCGTATCTGCTAGAGAGCTGAAACGTGGTTTATCATACTCCTTGGCCCCTCCCCAGTCGATTGCACTTGGTTTCGTCGGTCTAGCGCCACCAGGTGCCGAGATATGGAGTTGATCACTTACTTGATTTTCGAATGTATGGGTGGGACTTAGTGTTTTTGGGGCATCATGTATGGTGCGAATCGTTCATTTATTTGCAATACGATAAGTGCTCTATTTCAGAAATGACTTTGTGTTTTGTCTTCATTCTTGTTAGAATTAAATTGTCATACTACTGTCTTAAAAAAAAAGATTTTCATGTTATGAATCAAAGTTTTATAGAAATAAAAAAAACAGATATTTGTCTCTTGTCACAATATATTTATGGTATGTAAAAAAGTCTTATTGGAAAAATTATATATCTATATATTTAAATATACATTTAGATACATACATATACAACATTCCCTTTTCACGTGTATATGATTTTAACAGGTTCACACGTTATGTGACATCTACATCTTGTGGTCACACAAAGGTACTGCACTGTCGAGTATCCTTTTTATATGTAGTATTTTTGTAGAATCTAACAAACAGAATATACAATATATATAATATAAATCTATCAATGTATTTCTCACGTGTTCACTACCTCTTTTTGTGAAAACCAACCGAAAAAATAAATTATTTACAGTCACACCAAAGAAGACTCCCCCACTGTGATTGAATTTATTATTTTTATTCTGTTCTATTTGAAAATGTATAAGTATTTTATTTCAGAAATGACTTTGTTTTTAAATATTCACTCTAGGGCAAATGCCTGAAGGTGAGGAGACTGGTGTGTAGGTTTTTCTCGTGCTTTTACACAGATAAAATAATAATAAAGATAATAATGATTCTTACAAATGAATGAATCAATGCACAATTAAATTAAACTGGAGAAAGTTTTATTTGAATTTAAATGTATTTACAATAGCATTGATAAAAAATAAACTCATCTTGATAAATCACACTTAACTGATGTATAATACATATGTGTATATGCATATGTGCATGTATATTTGTGTATGTATGTATATGGTTTTCACAGGTTCTCATGTCTTTAGGGGTTTAGGGTCTTTGAGGGGCTCGTCCCGATCGCGACGTAAGTGGTCCGGCGTCTCTGTCATGTTCCACTTCAAAATGAGCCCTGTTGAGTTTTGGCACAAGTGGCGCGAGTGAGGCATCACATATGGTTCGGTGCCTATACCCGGGGCCTTGTGGGTCCCACGGAGACCAGAGCGGGCCCAGGTAGGGTGTCGGGGGGCGGGCTTTGGATCGCGGGCGGTCCCGTCTCTCTAACACCACCAGGAGCCGAGTTACAGGGTCGATCCCACCAATAGCCCTATAAGCGTTAGGGTTAGGGTTAGGGTTTGTGTTAGGTTATAGGGATAAATGCGAAGATTGATCACCTTTGAATTGATCGACCCCCCATATCTTGTGATCCGTATCTGCTAGAGAGCTGAAACGTGGTTTATCATACTCCTTGGCCCCTCCCCAGTCGATTGCACTTGGTTTCGTCGGTCTAGCGCCACCAGGTGCCGAGATATGGAGTTGATCACTTACTTGATTTTCGAATGTATGGGTGGGACTTAGTGTTTTTGGGGCATCATGTATGGTGCGAATCGTTCATTTATTTGCAATACGATAAGTGCTCTATTTCAGAAATGACTTTGTGTTTTGTCTTCATTCTTGTTAGAATTAAATTGTCATACTACTGTCTTAAAAAAAAAGATTTTCATGTTATGAATCAAAGTTTTATAGAAATAAAAAAAACAGATATTTGTCTCTTGTCACAATATATTTATGGTATGTAAAAAAGTCTTATTGGAAAAATTATATATCTATATATTTAAATATACATTTAGATACATACATATACAACATTCCCTTTTCACGTGTATATGATTTTAACAGGTTCACACGTTATGTGACATCTACATCTTGTGGTCACACAAAGGTACTGCACTGTCGAGTATCCTTTTTATATGTAGTATTTTTGTAGAATCTAACAAACAGAATATACAATATATATAATATAAATCTATCAATGTATTTCTCACGTGTTCACTACCTCTTTTTGTGAAAACCAACCGAAAAAATAAATTATTTACAGTCACACCAAAGAAGACTCCCCCACTGTGATTGAATTTATTATTTTTATTCTGTTCTATTTGAAAATGTATAAGTATTTTATTTCAGAAATGACTTTGTTTTTAAATATTCACTCTAGGGCAAATGCCTGAAGGTGAGGAGACTGGTGTGTAGGTTTTTCTCGTGCTTTTACACAGATAAAATAATAATAAAGATAATAATGATTCTTACAAATGAATGAATCAATGCACAATTAAATTAAACTGGAGAAAGTTTTATTTGAATTTAAATGTATTTACAATAGCATTGATAAAAAATAAACTCATCTTGATAAATCACACTTAACTGATGTATAATACATATGTGTATATGCATATGTGCATGTATATTTGTGTATGTATGTATATGGTTTTCACAGGTTCTCATGTCTTTAGGGGTTTAGGGTCTTTGAGGGGCTCGTCCCGATCGCGACGTAAGTGGTCCGGCGTCTCTGTCATGTTCCACTTCAAAATGAGCCCTGTTGAGTTTTGGCACAAGTGGCGCGAGTGAGGCATCACATATGGTTCGGTGCCTATACCCGGGGCCTTGTGGGTCCCACGGAGACCAGAGCGGGCCCAGGTAGGGTGTCGGGGGGCGGGCTTTGGATCGCGGGCGGTCCCGTCTCTCTAACACCACCAGGAGCCGAGTTACAGGGTCGATCCCACCAATAGCCCTATAAGCGTTAGGGTTAGGGTTAGGGTTTGTGTTAGGTTATAGGGATAAATGCGAAGATTGATCACCTTTGAATTGATCGACCCCCCATATCTTGTGATCCGTATCTGCTAGAGAGCTGAAACGTGGTTTATCATACTCCTTGGCCCCTCCCCAGTCGATTGCACTTGGTTTCGTCGGTCTAGCGCCACCAGGTGCCGAGATATGGAGTTGATCACTTACTTGATTTTCGAATGTATGGGTGGGACTTAGTGTTTTTGGGTGGGTTGGACTTAGTGTTTTTTGGGAATTTTGGACTTAGTCATATGGTTGGTCTTAGTGTTTTTGTGGGGGTTGGACTTAGTGTTTTTTAGGAATTTTGGACTTAGTCATATGGTTGGACTTAGTCTTTTTTGGGAATTTTGGACTTAGTCATATGGTTGCACTTAGTGTTTTTGTGGGGGTTGGACTTAGTGTTTTTTAGGAATTTTGGACTTAGTCATATGGTTGGACTTAGTCTTTTTTGGGAATTTTGGACTTAGTCATATGGTTGCACTTAGTGTTTTTGTGGGGGTTGGACTTAGTGTTTTTGGGGAATTTTGGACTTAGTCAATGGTTAGGGTTAGGGTTAGAGTTAGGGTTAGAGTTAGAGTTAGGTTATAGGGATAAATGCGAAGATTGATCACCTTTGAATTGATCGACCCCCCATATCTTGTGATCCGTATCTGCTAGAGAGCTGAAACGTGGTTTATCATACTCCTTGGCCCCTCCCCAGTCGATTGCACTTGGTTTCGTCGGTCTAGCGCCACCAGGTGCCGAGATATGGAGTTGATCACTTACTTGATTTTCGAATGTATGGGTGGGACTTAGTGTTTTTGGGGCATCATGTATGGTGCGAATCGTTCATTTATTTGCAATACGATAAGTGCTCTATTTCAGAAATGACTTTGTGTTTTGTCTTCATTCTTGTTAGAATTAAATTGTCATACTACTGTCTTAAAAAAAAAGATTTTCATGTTATGAATCAAAGTTTTATAGAAATAAAAAAAACAGATATTTGTCTCTTGTCACAATATATTTATGGTATGTAAAAAAGTCTTATTGGAAAAATTATATATCTATATATTTAAATATACATTTAGATACATACATATACAACATTCCCTTTTCACGTGTATATGATTTTAACAGGTTCACACGTTATGTGACATCTACATCTTGTGGTCACACAAAGGTACTGCACTGTCGAGTATCCTTTTTATATGTAGTATTTTTGTAGAATCTAACAAACAGAATATACAATATATATAATATAAATCTATCAATGTATTTCTCACGTGTTCACTACCTCTTTTTGTGAAAACCAACCGAAAAAATAAATTATTTACAGTCACACCAAAGAAGACTCCCCCACTGTGATTGAATTTATTATTTTTATTCTGTTCTATTTGAAAATGTATAAGTATTTTATTTCAGAAATGACTTTGTTTTTAAATATTCACTCTAGGGCAAATGCCTGAAGGTGAGGAGACTGGTGTGTAGGTTTTTCTCGTGCTTTTACACAGATAAAATAATAATAAAGATAATAATGATTCTTACAAATGAATGAATCAATGCACAATTAAATTAAACTGGAGAAAGTTTTATTTGAATTTAAATGTATTTACAATAGCATTGATAAAAAATAAACTCATCTTGATAAATCACACTTAACTGATGTATAATACATATGTGTATATGCATATGTGCATGTATATTTGTGTATGTATGTATATGGTTTTCACAGGTTCTCATGTCTTTAGGGGTTTAGGGTCTTTGAGGGGCTCGTCCCGATCGCGACGTAAGTGGTCCGGCGTCTCTGTCATGTTCCACTTCAAAATGAGCCCTGTTGAGTTTTGGCACAAGTGGCGCGAGTGAGGCATCACATATGGTTCGGTGCCTATACCCGGGGCCTTGTGGGTCCCACGGAGACCAGAGCGGGCCCAGGTAGGGTGTCGGGGGGCGGGCTTTGGATCGCGGGCGGTCCCGTCTCTCTAACACCACCAGGAGCCGAGTTACAGGGTCGATCCCACCAATAGCCCTATAAGCGTTAGGGTTAGGGTTAGGGTTTGTGTTAGGTTATAGGGATAAATGCGAAGATTGATCACCTTTGAATTGATCGACCCCCCATATCTTGTGATCCGTATCTGCTAGAGAGCTGAAACGTGGTTTATCATACTCCTTGGCCCCTCCCCAGTCGATTGCACTTGGTTTCGTCGGTCTAGCGCCACCAGGTGCCGAGATATGGAGTTGATCACTTACTTGATTTTCGAATGTATGGGTGGGACTTAGTGTTTTTGGGGCATCATGTATGGTGCGAATCGTTCATTTATTTGCAATACGATAAGTGCTCTATTTCAGAAATGACTTTGTGTTTTGTCTTCATTCTTGTTAGAATTAAATTGTCATACTACTGTCTTAAAAAAAAAGATTTTCATGTTATGAATCAAAGTTTTATAGAAATAAAAAAAACAGATATTTGTCTCTTGTCACAATATATTTATGGTATGTAAAAAAGTCTTATTGGAAAAATTATATATCTATATATTTAAATATACATTTAGATACATACATATACAACATTCCCTTTTCACGTGTATATGATTTTAACAGGTTCACACGTTATGTGACATCTACATCTTGTGGTCACACAAAGGTACTGCACTGTCGAGTATCCTTTTTATATGTAGTATTTTTGTAGAATCTAACAAACAGAATATACAATATATATAATATAAATCTATCAATGTATTTCTCACGTGTTCACTACCTCTTTTTGTGAAAACCAACCGAAAAAATAAATTATTTACAGTCACACCAAAGAAGACTCCCCCACTGTGATTGAATTTATTATTTTTATTCTGTTCTATTTGAAAATGTATAAGTATTTTATTTCAGAAATGACTTTGTTTTTAAATATTCACTCTAGGGCAAATGCCTGAAGGTGAGGAGACTGGTGTGTAGGTTTTTCTCGTGCTTTTACACAGATAAAATAATAATAAAGATAATAATGATTCTTACAAATGAATGAATCAATGCACAATTAAATTAAACTGGAGAAAGTTTTATTTGAATTTAAATGTATTTACAATAGCATTGATAAAAAATAAACTCATCTTGATAAATCACACTTAACTGATGTATAATACATATGTGTATATGCATATGTGCATGTATATTTGTGTATGTATGTATATGGTTTTCACAGGTTCTCATGTCTTTAGGGGTTTAGGGTCTTTGAGGGGCTCGTCCCGATCGCGACGTAAGTGGTCCGGCGTCTCTGTCATGTTCCACTTCAAAATGAGCCCTGTTGAGTTTTGGCACAAGTGGCGCGAGTGAGGCATCACATATGGTTCGGTGCCTATACCCGGGGCCTTGTGGGTCCCACGGAGACCAGAGCGGGCCCAGGTAGGGTGTCGGGGGGCGGGCTTTGGATCGCGGGCGGTCCCGTCTCTCTAACACCACCAGGAGCCGAGTTACAGGGTCGATCCCACCAATAGCCCTATAAGCGTTAGGGTTAGGGTTAGGGTTTGTGTTAGGTTATAGGGATAAATGCGAAGATTGATCACCTTTGAATTGATCGACCCCCCATATCTTGTGATCCGTATCTGCTAGAGAGCTGAAACGTGGTTTATCATACTCCTTGGCCCCTCCCCAGTCGATTGCACTTGGTTTCGTCGGTCTAGCGCCACCAGGTGCCGAGATATGGAGTTGATCACTTACTTGATTTTCGAATGTATGGGTGGGACTTAGTGTTTTTGGGTGGGTTGGACTTAGTGTTTTTTGGGAATTTTGGACTTAGTCATATGGTTGGTCTTAGTGTTTTTGTGGGGGTTGGACTTAGTGTTTTTTAGGAATTTTGGACTTAGTCATATGGTTGGACTTAGTCTTTTTTGGGAATTTTGGACTTAGTCATATGGTTGCACTTAGTGTTTTTGTGGGGGTTGGACTTAGTGTTTTTTAGGAATTTTGGACTTAGTCATATGGTTGGACTTAGTCTTTTTTGGGAATTTTGGACTTAGTCATATGGTTGCACTTAGTGTTTTTGTGGGGGTTGGACTTAGTGTTTTTGGGGAATTTTGGACTTAGTCAATGGTTAGGGTTAGGGTTAGAGTTAGGGTTAGAGTTAGAGTTAGGTTATAGGGATAAATGCGAAGATTGATCACCTTTGAATTGATCGACCCCCCATATCTTGTGATCCGTATCTGCTAGAGAGCTGAAACGTGGTTTATCATACTCCTTGGCCCCTCCCCAGTCGATTGCACTTGGTTTCGTCGGTCTAGCGCCACCAGGTGCCGAGATATGGAGTTGATCACTTACTTGATTTTCGAATGTATGGGTGGGACTTAGTGTTTTTGGGTGGGTTGGACTTAGTGTTTTTTGGGAATTTTGGACTTAGTCATATGGTTGGTCTTAGTGTTTTTGTGGGGGTTGGGTTAGAGGTTAGAGTTAGGGTTAGGGTTAGGGTTAGAGTTAGGGTTAGAGTTAGGGTTAGGGTTAGATTAGGTTAGGTTAGAGTTAGGGTTAGGGTTAGGGTTAGAGTTAGGGTTAGGTTAGAGTTAGGGTTAGGGTTAGGGTTAGGGTTAGGTTAGGGTTAGGGTTAGGTTAGGGTTAGGGTTAGGGTTAGGGTTAGAGTTAGGGTTAGAGTTAGGGTTAGGTTAGGGTTAGGGTTAGGGTTAGGTTAGAGTTAGGGTTAGGTTAGGTTAGGTTAGGGTTAGGGTTAGGTTAGAGTTAGGGTTAGGGTTAGGGTTAGGGTTAGGTTAGGTTAGGTTAGGGTTAGAGTTAGGGTTAGGGTTAGGGTTAGAGTTAGGGTTAGGGTTAGGTTAGGGTTAGGGTTAGATTAGGTTAGGGTTAGATTAGGGTTAGAGTTAGGGTTAGAGTTAGAGTTAGAGTTAGAGTTAGAGTTAGGGTTAGGTTAGAGTTAGGGTTAGGGTTAGGTTAGGGTTAGGGTTAGTTAGGGTTAGGGTTAGAGTTAGGGTTAGATTAGGTTAGGGTTAGGGTTAGGGTTAGGGTTAGGGTTAGGGTTAGGGTTAGGGTTAGGGTTAGGGTTAGGGTTAGGGTTAGAGTTAGGGTTAGGGTTAGGGTTAGAGTTAGGTTATAGGGATAAATGCGAAGATTGATCACCTTTGAATTGATCGACCCCCCATATCTTGTGATCCGTATCTGCTAGAGAGCTGAAACGTGGTTTATCATACTCCTTGGCCCCTCCCCAGTCGATTGCACTTGGTTTCGTCGGTCTAGCGCCACCAGGTGCCGAGATATGGAGTTGATCACTTACTTGATTTTCGAATGTATGGGTGGGACTTAGTGTTTTTGGGTGGGTTGGACTTAGTGTTTTTTGGGAATTTTGGACTTAGTCATATGGTTGGTCTTAGTGTTTTTGTGGGGGTTGGACTTAGTGTTTTTTAGGAATTTTGGACTTAGTCATATGGTTGGACTTAGTCTTTTTTGGGAATTTTGGACTTAGTCATATGGTTGCACTTAGTGTTTTTGTGGGGGTTGGACTTAGTGTTTTTTAGGAATTTTGGACTTAGTCATATGGTTGGACTTAGTCTTTTTTGGGAATTTTGGACTTAGTCATATGGTTGCACTTAGTGTTTTTGTGGGGGTTGGACTTAGTGTTTTTGGGGAATTTTGGACTTAGTCAATGGTTAGGGTTAGGGTTAGAGTTAGGGTTAGAGTTAGAGTTAGGTTATAGGGATAAATGCGAAGATTGATCACCTTTGAATTGATCGACCCCCCATACCTTGTGATCCGTATCTGTTAGGGTTAGAGTTAGGGTTAGGGTTAGAGTTAGGGTTAGAGTTAGAGTTAGGGTTAGGGTTAGGGTTAGGGTTAGGTTAGAGTTAGGGTTAGGGTTAGGGTTAGGGTTAGGTTAGAGTTAGGGTTAGGGTTAGGTTAGAAGGGTTAGAGGTTAGGGTTAGGGTTAGGTTAGGGTTAGGGTTAGGGTTAGGTTAGGTTAGGTTAGGGTTAGGGTTAGGGTTAGGGTTAGAGTTAGGTTATAGGGATAAATGCGAAGATTGATCACCTTTGAATTGATCGACCCCCCATATCTTGTGATCCGTATCTGCTAGAGAGCTGAAACGTGGTTTATCATACTCCTTGGCCCCTCCCCAGTCGATTGCACTTGGTTTCGTCGGTCTAGCGCCACCAGGTGCCGAGATATGGAGTTGATCACTTACTTGATTTTCGAATGTATGGGTGGGACTTAGTGTTTTTGGGGCATCATGTATGGTGCGAATCGTTCATTTATTTGCAATACGATAAGTGCTCTATTTCAGAAATGACTTTGTGTTTTGTCTTCATTCTTGTTAGAATTAAATTGTCATACTACTGTCTTAAAAAAAAAGATTTTCATGTTATGAATCAAAGTTTTATAGAAATAAAAAAAACAGATATTTGTCTCTTGTCACAATATATTTATGGTATGTAAAAAAGTCTTATTGGAAAAATTATATATCTATATATTTAAATATACATTTAGATACATACATATACAACATTCCCTTTTCACGTGTATATGATTTTAACAGGTTCACACGTTATGTGACATCTACATCTTGTGGTCACACAAAGGTACTGCACTGTCGAGTATCCTTTTTATATGTAGTATTTTTGTAGAATCTAACAAACAGAATATACAATATATATAATATAAATCTATCAATGTATTTCTCACGTGTTCACTACCTCTTTTTGTGAAAACCAACCGAAAAAATAAATTATTTACAGTCACACCAAAGAAGACTCCCCCACTGTGATTGAATTTATTATTTTTATTCTGTTCTATTTGAAAATGTATAAGTATTTTATTTCAGAAATGACTTTGTTTTTAAATATTCACTCTAGGGCAAATGCCTGAAGGTGAGGAGACTGGTGTGTAGGTTTTTCTCGTGCTTTTACACAGATAAAATAATAATAAAGATAATAATGATTCTTACAAATGAATGAATCAATGCACAATTAAATTAAACTGGAGAAAGTTTTATTTGAATTTAAATGTATTTACAATAGCATTGATAAAAAATAAACTCATCTTGATAAATCACACTTAACTGATGTATAATACATATGTGTATATGCATATGTGCATGTATATTTGTGTATGTATGTATATGGTTTTCACAGGTTCTCATGTCTTTAGGGGTTTAGGGTCTTTGAGGGGCTCGTCCCGATCGCGACGTAAGTGGTCCGGCGTCTCTGTCATGTTCCACTTCAAAATGAGCCCTGTTGAGTTTTGGCACAAGTGGCGCGAGTGAGGCATCACATATGGTTCGGTGCCTATACCCGGGGCCTTGTGGGTCCCACGGAGACCAGAGCGGGCCCAGGTAGGGTGTCGGGGGGCGGGCTTTGGATCGCGGGCGGTCCCGTCTCTCTAACACCACCAGGAGCCGAGTTACAGGGTCGATCCCACCAATAGCCCTATAAGCGTTAGGGTTAGGGTTAGGGTTTGTGTTAGGTTATAGGGATAAATGCGAAGATTGATCACCTTTGAATTGATCGACCCCCCATATCTTGTGATCCGTATCTGCTAGAGAGCTGAAACGTGGTTTATCATACTCCTTGGCCCCTCCCCAGTCGATTGCACTTGGTTTCGTCGGTCTAGCGCCACCAGGTGCCGAGATATGGAGTTGATCACTTACTTGATTTTCGAATGTATGGGTGGGACTTAGTGTTTTTGGGTGGGTTGGACTTAGTGTTTTTTGGGAATTTTGGACTTAGTCATATGGTTGGTCTTAGTGTTTTTGTGGGGGTTGGACTTAGTGTTTTTTAGGAATTTTGGACTTAGTCATATGGTTGGACTTAGTCTTTTTTGGGAATTTTGGACTTAGTCATATGGTTGCACTTAGTGTTTTTGTGGGGGTTGGACTTAGTGTTTTTTAGGAATTTTGGACTTAGTCATATGGTTGGACTTAGTCTTTTTTGGGAATTTTGGACTTAGTCATATGGTTGCACTTAGTGTTTTTGTGGGGGTTGGACTTAGTGTTTTTGGGGAATTTTGGACTTAGTCAATGGTTAGGGTTAGGGTTAGAGTTAGGGTTAGAGTTAGAGTTAGGTTATAGGGATAAATGCGAAGATTGATCACCTTTGAATTGATCGACCCCCCATATCTTGTGATCCGTATCTGCTAGAGAGCTGAAACGTGGTTTATCATACTCCTTGGCCCCTCCCCAGTCGATTGCACTTGGTTTCGTCGGTCTAGCGCCACCAGGTGCCGAGATATGGAGTTGATCACTTACTTGATTTTCGAATGTATGGGTGGGACTTAGTGTTTTTGGGGCATCATGTATGGTGCGAATCGTTCATTTATTTGCAATACGATAAGTGCTCTATTTCAGAAATGACTTTGTGTTTTGTCTTCATTCTTGTTAGAATTAAATTGTCATACTACTGTCTTAAAAAAAAAGATTTTCATGTTATGAATCAAAGTTTTATAGAAATAAAAAAAACAGATATTTGTCTCTTGTCACAATATATTTATGGTATGTAAAAAAGTCTTATTGGAAAAATTATATATCTATATATTTAAATATACATTTAGATACATACATATACAACATTCCCTTTTCACGTGTATATGATTTTAACAGGTTCACACGTTATGTGACATCTACATCTTGTGGTCACACAAAGGTACTGCACTGTCGAGTATCCTTTTTATATGTAGTATTTTTGTAGAATCTAACAAACAGAATATACAATATATATAATATAAATCTATCAATGTATTTCTCACGTGTTCACTACCTCTTTTTGTGAAAACCAACCGAAAAAATAAATTATTTACAGTCACACCAAAGAAGACTCCCCCACTGTGATTGAATTTATTATTTTTATTCTGTTCTATTTGAAAATGTATAAGTATTTTATTTCAGAAATGACTTTGTTTTTAAATATTCACTCTAGGGCAAATGCCTGAAGGTGAGGAGACTGGTGTGTAGGTTTTTCTCGTGCTTTTACACAGATAAAATAATAATAAAGATAATAATGATTCTTACAAATGAATGAATCAATGCACAATTAAATTAAACTGGAGAAAGTTTTATTTGAATTTAAATGTATTTACAATAGCATTGATAAAAAATAAACTCATCTTGATAAATCACACTTAACTGATGTATAATACATATGTGTATATGCATATGTGCATGTATATTTGTGTATGTATGTATATGGTTTTCACAGGTTCTCATGTCTTTAGGGGTTTAGGGTCTTTGAGGGGCTCGTCCCGATCGCGACGTAAGTGGTCCGGCGTCTCTGTCATGTTCCACTTCAAAATGAGCCCTGTTGAGTTTTGGCACAAGTGGCGCGAGTGAGGCATCACATATGGTTCGGTGCCTATACCCGGGGCCTTGTGGGTCCCACGGAGACCAGAGCGGGCCCAGGTAGGGTGTCGGGGGGCGGGCTTTGGATCGCGGGCGGTCCCGTCTCTCTAACACCACCAGGAGCCGAGTTACAGGGTCGATCCCACCAATAGCCCTATAAGCGTTAGGGTTAGGGTTAGGGTTTGTGTTAGGTTATAGGGATAAATGCGAAGATTGATCACCTTTGAATTGATCGACCCCCCATATCTTGTGATCCGTATCTGCTAGAGAGCTGAAACGTGGTTTATCATACTCCTTGGCCCCTCCCCAGTCGATTGCACTTGGTTTCGTCGGTCTAGCGCCACCAGGTGCCGAGATATGGAGTTGATCACTTACTTGATTTTCGAATGTATGGGTGGGACTTAGTGTTTTTGGGGCATCATGTATGGTGCGAATCGTTCATTTATTTGCAATACGATAAGTGCTCTATTTCAGAAATGACTTTGTGTTTTGTCTTCATTCTTGTTAGAATTAAATTGTCATACTACTGTCTTAAAAAAAAAGATTTTCATGTTATGAATCAAAGTTTTATAGAAATAAAAAAAACAGATATTTGTCTCTTGTCACAATATATTTATGGTATGTAAAAAAGTCTTATTGGAAAAATTATATATCTATATATTTAAATATACATTTAGATACATACATATACAACATTCCCTTTTCACGTGTATATGATTTTAACAGGTTCACACGTTATGTGACATCTACATCTTGTGGTCACACAAAGGTACTGCACTGTCGAGTATCCTTTTTATATGTAGTATTTTTGTAGAATCTAACAAACAGAATATACAATATATATAATATAAATCTATCAATGTATTTCTCACGTGTTCACTACCTCTTTTTGTGAAAACCAACCGAAAAAATAAATTATTTACAGTCACACCAAAGAAGACTCCCCCACTGTGATTGAATTTATTATTTTTATTCTGTTCTATTTGAAAATGTATAAGTATTTTATTTCAGAAATGACTTTGTTTTTAAATATTCACTCTAGGGCAAATGCCTGAAGGTGAGGAGACTGGTGTGTAGGTTTTTCTCGTGCTTTTACACAGATAAAATAATAATAAAGATAATAATGATTCTTACAAATGAATGAATCAATGCACAATTAAATTAAACTGGAGAAAGTTTTATTTGAATTTAAATGTATTTACAATAGCATTGATAAAAAATAAACTCATCTTGATAAATCACACTTAACTGATGTATAATACATATGTGTATATGCATATGTGCATGTATATTTGTGTATGTATGTATATGGTTTTCACAGGTTCTCATGTCTTTAGGGGTTTAGGGTCTTTGAGGGGCTCGTCCCGATCGCGACGTAAGTGGTCCGGCGTCTCTGTCATGTTCCACTTCAAAATGAGCCCTGTTGAGTTTTGGCACAAGTGGCGCGAGTGAGGCATCACATATGGTTCGGTGCCTATACCCGGGGCCTTGTGGGTCCCACGGAGACCAGAGCGGGCCCAGGTAGGGTGTCGGGGGGCGGGCTTTGGATCGCGGGCGGTCCCGTCTCTCTAACACCACCAGGAGCCGAGTTACAGGGTCGATCCCACCAATAGCCCTATAAGCGTTAGGGTTAGGGTTAGGGTTTGTGTTAGGTTATAGGGATAAATGCGAAGATTGATCACCTTTGAATTGATCGACCCCCCATATCTTGTGATCCGTATCTGCTAGAGAGCTGAAACGTGGTTTATCATACTCCTTGGCCCCTCCCCAGTCGATTGCACTTGGTTTCGTCGGTCTAGCGCCACCAGGTGCCGAGATATGGAGTTGATCACTTACTTGATTTTCGAATGTATGGGTGGGACTTAGTGTTTTTGGGTGGGTTGGACTTAGTGTTTTTTGGGAATTTTGGACTTAGTCATATGGTTGGTCTTAGTGTTTTTGTGGGGGTTGGACTTAGTGTTTTTTAGGAATTTTGGACTTAGTCATATGGTTGGACTTAGTCTTTTTTGGGAATTTTGGACTTAGTCATATGGTTGCACTTAGTGTTTTTGTGGGGGTTGGACTTAGTGTTTTTTAGGAATTTTGGACTTAGTCATATGGTTGGACTTAGTCTTTTTTGGGAATTTTGGACTTAGTCATATGGTTGCACTTAGTGTTTTTGTGGGGGTTGGACTTAGTGTTTTTGGGGAATTTTGGACTTAGTCAATGGTTAGGGTTAGGGTTAGAGTTAGGGTTAGAGTTAGAGTTAGGTTATAGGGATAAATGCGAAGATTGATCACCTTTGAATTGATCGACCCCCCATATCTTGTGATCCGTATCTGCTAGAGAGCTGAAACGTGGTTTATCATACTCCTTGGCCCCTCCCCAGTCGATTGCACTTGGTTTCGTCGGTCTAGCGCCACCAGGTGCCGAGATATGGAGTTGATCACTTACTTGATTTTCGAATGTATGGGTGGGACTTAGTGTTTTTGGGGCATCATGTATGGTGCGAATCGTTCATTTATTTGCAATACGATAAGTGCTCTATTTCAGAAATGACTTTGTGTTTTGTCTTCATTCTTGTTAGAATTAAATTGTCATACTACTGTCTTAAAAAAAAAGATTTTCATGTTATGAATCAAAGTTTTATAGAAATAAAAAAAACAGATATTTGTCTCTTGTCACAATATATTTATGGTATGTAAAAAAGTCTTATTGGAAAAATTATATATCTATATATTTAAATATACATTTAGATACATACATATACAACATTCCCTTTTCACGTGTATATGATTTTAACAGGTTCACACGTTATGTGACATCTACATCTTGTGGTCACACAAAGGTACTGCACTGTCGAGTATCCTTTTTATATGTAGTATTTTTGTAGAATCTAACAAACAGAATATACAATATATATAATATAAATCTATCAATGTATTTCTCACGTGTTCACTACCTCTTTTTGTGAAAACCAACCGAAAAAATAAATTATTTACAGTCACACCAAAGAAGACTCCCCCACTGTGATTGAATTTATTATTTTTATTCTGTTCTATTTGAAAATGTATAAGTATTTTATTTCAGAAATGACTTTGTTTTTAAATATTCACTCTAGGGCAAATGCCTGAAGGTGAGGAGACTGGTGTGTAGGTTTTTCTCGTGCTTTTACACAGATAAAATAATAATAAAGATAATAATGATTCTTACAAATGAATGAATCAATGCACAATTAAATTAAACTGGAGAAAGTTTTATTTGAATTTAAATGTATTTACAATAGCATTGATAAAAAATAAACTCATCTTGATAAATCACACTTAACTGATGTATAATACATATGTGTATATGCATATGTGCATGTATATTTGTGTATGTATGTATATGGTTTTCACAGGTTCTCATGTCTTTAGGGGTTTAGGGTCTTTGAGGGGCTCGTCCCGATCGCGACGTAAGTGGTCCGGCGTCTCTGTCATGTTCCACTTCAAAATGAGCCCTGTTGAGTTTTGGCACAAGTGGCGCGAGTGAGGCATCACATATGGTTCGGTGCCTATACCCGGGGCCTTGTGGGTCCCACGGAGACCAGAGCGGGCCCAGGTAGGGTGTCGGGGGGCGGGCTTTGGATCGCGGGCGGTCCCGTCTCTCTAACACCACCAGGAGCCGAGTTACAGGGTCGATCCCACCAATAGCCCTATAAGCGTTAGGGTTAGGGTTAGGGTTTGTGTTAGGTTATAGGGATAAATGCGAAGATTGATCACCTTTGAATTGATCGACCCCCCATATCTTGTGATCCGTATCTGCTAGAGAGCTGAAACGTGGTTTATCATACTCCTTGGCCCCTCCCCAGTCGATTGCACTTGGTTTCGTCGGTCTAGCGCCACCAGGTGCCGAGATATGGAGTTGATCACTTACTTGATTTTCGAATGTATGGGTGGGACTTAGTGTTTTTGGGGCATCATGTATGGTGCGAATCGTTCATTTATTTGCAATACGATAAGTGCTCTATTTCAGAAATGACTTTGTGTTTTGTCTTCATTCTTGTTAGAATTAAATTGTCATACTACTGTCTTAAAAAAAAAGATTTTCATGTTATGAATCAAAGTTTTATAGAAATAAAAAAAACAGATATTTGTCTCTTGTCACAATATATTTATGGTATGTAAAAAAGTCTTATTGGAAAAATTATATATCTATATATTTAAATATACATTTAGATACATACATATACAACATTCCCTTTTCACGTGTATATGATTTTAACAGGTTCACACGTTATGTGACATCTACATCTTGTGGTCACACAAAGGTACTGCACTGTCGAGTATCCTTTTTATATGTAGTATTTTTGTAGAATCTAACAAACAGAATATACAATATATATAATAT
>NW_026775170.1:165000-227000 GCF_963082965.1 Carassius carassius | reverse complement strand
ACACAGACACTCCTCTCTGTTACACACACACACAGACACTCCTCTCTGTTACACACACACACACACAGACACTCCTCTCTGTTACACACACACACAGACACTCCTCTCTGTTACACACACACACAGACACTCCTCTCTGTTACACACACACACACACACAGACACTCCTCTCTGTTACACACACACACACACAGACACTCCTCTCTGTTACACACACACACAGACACTCCTCTCTGTTACACACACACACAGACACTCCTCTCTGTTACACACACACACACCCCTCTCTGTTACACACACACACACACAGACACTCCTCTCTGTTACACACACACACACACACACACACACAGACACTCCTCTCTGTTACACACACACACCCCTCTCTGTTACAAGTCAAGTCAAGTCACCTTTATTTATATAGCGCTTTAAACAAAATACTTTTTTTTTTTTGAACTTTTTATTTATATTTTTTCCACAGAGCAAAACAAAAAGAACATTATCTGAGACAAGTGATAAAATAACAGATATAATACAGAGAAAAATAATAATAAATACAAATATTCTGTATATATACATATATTGCTGCACCTAATATGCATATTCACATCTCAACAAACATGATACAATAATATACAGTCCTATAATGAAATAAAGATAAATAAATAAGTAAATAACATAAAAAAAAAAAATAAAAACATTAATTAATTTATAGATTTAAATATTCTTTAACCATGTGCCATCTCTGATTAAAAAGGTCAGTTTTCAATTGTAACGATGCAGTCATTTTTTCCATCATATACATCTGTTTTAGTCGCTGTTTCCATTCAGTTACAGTTGGTGATTTCACAGATTTCCAATTAGCCGTAATGGTTTTTTTGGCAATTAGTAGCAATACACGTAAAATATATCTTTGGTCAGCTTTGAAAACTTCAACCGATATAACACCCAATAAGAAAAAACTTACATTTGAGGGAACTTCTCTTTTTACAATTTTCTCTATTTCTTTTTTAATATTTTTCCAATACGCAAGGATTACTGGGCAGTCCCAAAATATATGTGTATGGTCACCTGTTTTACCGCATTGTCTCCAACACAAAGCTGCAGAGGGGTCTTTTACAAAATTTGAAATAACCAAAGGAGTATGAAAATAACGTATTTTAATTTTCCAGTCGAATTCCTTCCACTGTTGACTATTAATTCCCTTATGGCACCTATAACAGAGTTTATCCCATAACTCATCCTCTATTACTGTATTCGCTTCTATTTCCCACTTTTCCTTAATATTATAAGTGTTTCCAACCATGTCTTTTAGCAATCTTTTATAAAGATGAGAAACATGTTTACCAACAGGGAGATGTTTTTCTGAAATTGTGATAAAATATTGTTCTATGCCATTTGGGATTTTGCCAATTCTCTCTTTTTCCTTATGGTTTGTAATGTAATGCCTAATTTGCAAATATCTATAAAAATCACTTAAGGGGAAGATCAAATTGTTCCTGAAGTTGTGAGAAGGACTTTAAGTGTGTTTCTTCAAAGAGCTGATTAAAAATAAAGAGGCCTTTAACTGCCCACCTCCTAAAACCATGGTCGCACATCCAAGGTGGAAAATCTACATTACCCACTATGGGCATAGCTCGAGAAATTGTTCCAACATCCTTAAGCATTTTCTTTACTTCTGCCCATACCTTTATTGTATGTTTTATCCATTCATTTTCAATCTTCATTTTATTGACATGTTTTAGATCCATAAAGGGTAGGGCAGACAGTTGTGCACCCTTAACTTCCCCTTGCTCTATTTGAGTCCACTTCGCTTCCTCATCTCCACTGTTTCAAGTCACAATTGCTGCTAGTTGAGCTGCCCAGTAATAAAATTTTATATTTGGCAAAGCCAAACCTCCTTTATTTTTAGCCAGATGCAGTGTTTTAAGTTTAATTCTGGGTCTTTTGTGTTGCCATATAAATTGAGAAATTAATTTGTTTAACATATTAAAAGTGGAAATTGGAACTCTTATGGGCAACGACTGGAATAAAAATAAGAAACGTGGGAGCAGGTTCATCCTTACGGTCTCAACTCTGCCAAACAAAGATAGAGGAAGAACCTCCCAACGAACTAGATCACTCTTTATTTGATTAATTAGCTTACTATAGTTTGCCTCAAAAAGTCTTGTAATTTTAGGAGTGATAATAATCCCCAAGTACCTAAATCCTTGTTTAGACCAGTGAAATGACACCCTCTCATTTAGTTGTTTAGGCCATATTCCTGATATCATCATTGCCTCTGATTTATTTTGATTAATTTTGTATCCAGAAATGTCTCCATAATCCTTTAGGCATTGCATTAGTCGAGGTATTGAAGTAAGGGGATGTTTTATAAAGAGCAGAATATCGTCTGCGAAAAGGGAAATTTTATGAACTCTCCCCCCACCATCCTCAACCCCCTCGATCTGGACATCCTGTCTTATTGCCTCCGCTAGAGGCTCGATACTGAGAGCAAAGAGAATGGGTGAGAGAGAGTCACCCTGTCTTACGCCTCTCTCTATATCAAAAAAGTCAGAACAATGTCCGTTAACCAAATTTTTGATTTGGGATTCTTGTACAACACCCGGAACCAAAAGGTAAATTTTTCACTGAAGCCCATCTCAATTAATGTTTGTTCTAAAAAATTTCCAATCAACCCAATCAAATGCTTTCTCAGCATCTAAGCTGAGAAGCATTGACGTTTGGGTACCCTTTACCATGAGTGACTGCAGGTTTAATGCTCTCCTTATATTATTTGTCCCTTGGCGGCCTGAAATGAACCCTGTCTGATCTGGTTTTACTAATTTCCTAATGTATTTTTGTACTCTAGTTGCTAAAATAGATGTTAATATTTTATAATCCACGCACAGAAGGCTAATTAGGACGATAGCTAGAACACAGCAATGGATCTTTTCCTTCTTTATGCAGGACTGTAATGATAGCCTCTGACCATGACTCTGCGGGTTTCCTGAATTTAACACATAATTATATAACTTACATAATATTGGGGTCAGGTCCTCAACAAACACTTTATAATATTCTTCTGCAAATCCGTCTATTCCTGGCGTTTTGTTATTTTTTAATTTAATAATTGTTTCTTTTTCTCTAATTGGCTCTACTAACGCAGAGGCTTCATCCGTCGTCAATTTGTCTAATTTAAGATTTTTTAAGAAATCATGTATTTTTTCTTCTTTCAAATCCTGATGTTGACCCTTATATAATTGTTCGTAATATTTGGCAAAAGTATTTGCTACTGCTTTTGGACTCGTTTCAACATTGTTGGAATGAGGTTGTTTAATTTTAGGAATTGTTTGACTAGCTTGTGCTTTCTGTAGTTGAAATGATAATAACCTGCTAGCCTTGTTCCCCAATTCGTAGTATTTTCTATCGATAAACCTAAGGGCACCCTCTGCCTTATAGGTCAGAATCTCATCTAACTTGTCTCTATTCTCTTTAAGTTTATTAAATACTTCTTGTTTTCCACTTTGTTTATGTTCATTCTAATCTCTTGATTTCAGTTTCTAGCTCTACTTGTTTTTTAAGTCTGTCTTTCTTTAACTTTGATCCTATAGATATTATTTTCCCCCTTATTGTGGCTTTTCCTGCATCCCATAAAACAGTAGGTGAGACCATTCCATTATCGTTCAAAGCAAAATACTCCATTATAGCTGACCTTATGTCCTCTCTTATCTTAACATCTGTCAATAATGAAACATTAATTCTCCAATACTTCATACATGGTTCCAATCCCAAATCAAGTGTCATTTGTACTGGGCTATGATCTGAAGTGGTTATTGGCTCAATGACACAGTTTTTAACTCGGTGTGTGTCCTTTTTGGACACCAAAAAATGATCCAACCGTGAGTAGCTTCCATGCACTTGTGACATTAAAGTGAAGTCTCTCTCTTTTGGATGAAGGTGGCGCCAAACATCTATCAACCCTAATTCCTTCATCATATTCATTAGACTTTTCGACATTCTGCTTTGAGGTTTTGAGGATGATGGTAATTTATCTATTCTATTATTCAGTACGCAATTTAAATCCCCACCCATTAAAAAAAACCTTCCCCATGATCTGCTACCAAATGTGCAAGCTTTTTGAAAAATTGTGGACAATCTTCATTTGGTGCATAAGCATTCAAAAGAGTTAATTTAAAACCTGCAATCCTTCCTATGACCATAACATAAAGACCCTCAGTATCCTGGAAAACTTTTTCACAATGAAAGTACACAGACCTACTAATTAGTATAGCTACACCCCTCTTTTTACGTTTCCCATAAGAGCTACTGTAAACCTGATCCACCCATTCTCTTTTTAATTTTTGGTGTTCTGTTTCTGTGAAGTGAGTTTCTTGCAGTAAGGCTATAGAGCACTGCATTTTCTTCAACTGCCCCAGTATCTTTTTCCTTTTAATTGGGTTATTTATTCCTTTTATGTTATAGGTAATTAAATTAAGTAATGCCATCATTGTATTTATACTGATTCATGTAACACAGCCTGAACCTCTCATAAGCATCTGTTAGACAAAAACAAATAAAATAATTTAACTCCAGATGTACAAAGTTAAAGAAAAAGAAATTTGCAACCTGCCTCAGATAAAACAAAACAATAACATTATGAACATAGAACAGAACTTCCACATTTCCAGTCAGACACAGAAAATAAACTATAACCATGTCTGACCCCCGGTGATAATGGGACAGAGAGTGGTGACCTAATCCCTCTGTGGAGAAAAGCACCCAATGTGCAATAATGACCAGTATTACACTAGCATGTAAGAAAGGTCTTGATGAGTGTGAACCACTCATGTAAACATCAAGAGTCCGTCAGATCTTTTTTTTTTTTAACCCTTTGTGACAACTTTACTTTTTTATTTTGTATTATGCTGTTATTGCTTTCAGTCTATGCATTGTTCATACACACTCAACATTATGTGTCAGCCCTAGTTTTAAATCAAACTGAAATTAATTTCAAGTGTTATACCTCCGACTAATCATCTTCCTCTAGAATCATAGCCTTCAAGTCAGCTATCGCCAGCATGTTGGTTCTCCTCCTCTCCGCGCTGATGTTCCATCCTCCAGTTAGTTTCTCCTCGATGCGCTCTTTCTCTCCGCACTGCACCTCTACACCCATCTCTCTCAAAGTATCCGTGGCGTTTGTCAGCGAGGGAAAAGTTTTTTCTCCCGAGTCCATCTTGACTTTCAGTCGTGCTGGATACAGACACTTTGCCTGAATGCCCTTCTGCTTTAGCTGCTTGACGACTGCTTGGACCTTAGCTCTCTTCTTTTGTAGCTCAGGAGAATAATCTTGATCGAAGAAAATCCTCTTGTCTTGAAACAACACCTTTCCTTGGCTCCATGCTTGCTGCAAAACGATGTCTTTCACCGCTGCGTCGAGGAATCTCACAATGATTGATCTGGGGGGAGCCGCTGGATCTGTCGGTTTGGACTGAAGTGAGCGGTGCGCTCTTTCAATTTTAATGTCCAAATTAGGTGGTAACGTCAGTACTTTGGGGAGAAGGGCTTTCACAAACGCAACCACATCTCCATGTTTACTCTCCTCCGGTATTTGAAATATTCGGAGGTTGTTTCTCCTCAGCCTGTTTTGTAAATCATCACAAACAGCTGTGAGTTGTTTTTCGCGTTGAAACAGGTACCGTATCACACGGAACTGCCCTGCGCCCGCATCTTCCACATCGCTCACTCTCCCTTCCAGCTCACCGATCCTCTGCTGATGGTCACCGAGCTGCTCCTTGATATCTGTCACAGTCTTTTCCAAGCGTTCAAGAGTCTTTGTTGTTTGTTTATGTCCCTGGCTGTTTTCTTCGCTGAGTTTTCTCATTTCTTGTAATAAAGATACTTCGCCCTCACTTGCTATCTGTTCCTCGCGGCTAGTAGCATCTAAGCTAGCGCTGTTCGTGCTCGGTGGTTTATTGTCAATTTCTTTCGAATGTCCTGGTTTTCCTTGTCCTCTCGTTCTCAATGTGGTAGTCATCTTGTTCACAGGCTATTTTACACCTTGAAAGCTTTATATATTTGCAGTTGTCACTGTTTTCTAACTTTTTTCTGACGGAGCCTTGTCTTTAACCTGTTGTTCCAACAATGACGTCACCGGAAGCAAACAAACAAACAAAATACATTTACGTCAAAGCAACTGAACAACATTCATTAGGAAAACAGTGTCAATAATGCAAAATGATAGTTAAAGGCAGTTCATCATTGAATTCAGTGATGTCATCTCTGTTCAGTTAAATAGTGTCTGTGCATTTATTTGCAATCAAGTCATTGATATCGCTGTAGATGAAGTGACCCCAACTAAGCAAGCCAGAGGCGACAGCGGCAAGGAACCGAAACTCCATCGGTGACAGAATGGAGAAAAAAACCTTGGGAGAAACCAGGCTCAGTTGGGGGGCCAGTTCTCCTCTGACCAGACGAAACCAGTAGTTCAATTCCAGGCTGCAGCAAAGTCAGATTGTGCAGAAGAATCATCTGTTTCCTGTGGTCTTGTCCTGCTGCTCCTCTGAGACAAGGCCTTTACAGGGGATCTGTATCTGGGGCTCTAGTTGTCCTGGTCTCCGCTGTCTTTCAGGGATGTAGAGGTCCTTTCTAGGTGCTGATCCACCATCTGGTCTGGATATGTACTGGATCCGGGTGACTGCAGTGACCCTCTGATCTGGACACAGACTGGATCTGGTGGCCACGGTGACCTCGGAACAAGAGAGAAACAGACAAATATTAGCGTAGATGCCATTCTTCTAATGATGTAGCAAGTACATAGGGTGTTATGGGAAGTGTTTCCGGTTCCGGTTTACCTATTTAATGCAGCCTAAAAATCCTTTAACGGATTTGGATATTAAAAGCATATTAGTATGTTATGTGTAAGCCAGGTTAAAGAGATGGGTCTTTAATCTAGATTTAAACTGCAAGAGTTTGTCTGCCTCCCGAACAATGTTAGGTAGGTTATTCCAGAGTTTAGGTGTCATGATCTGGGTTCTTCCTTTCTCTGTTCCCCTCTTGTGGTCATCCTACACACTCTTTCTCCACACCATCACTTTAACTTCATTAGTCCCAGCTGTTCCCATTTACCCAATCATTCCACCTGTTTCCCCTTTTCCCCTGATTCCTCCTGCTATATCTACCTCTGCTTTCTCTAACCCTTTTGTCAGTTTATTCCTAGCGATCAATGCTGAAGACGTATCTCTTACCTGCTGTATCAAGTGTTGTCCTGTCCTGTCTCGTCCTAAACCGTTTGTCTGGAAGTCATTTCCCTTCAACACTCCTTACTGTTCTCTACCAACTCAGACGCTGTGGTCCTGAATGGACGCGGTATTCAGCCTACGGTACCCACACTCTCTGCAGGCTTCGCCTCTCGCCGTACCCTCTGTCAGAATCTCCCACTGCACCTGGCTCGGCTGCCGCTCATCAAGAATCCCAGTAGCCTGTTTACTTTTGTTAAAGCTCAGGGTTTACGAGTGAAGATTTCTGTTTGACTGATACCTCTGTTCTCCGGAGTGGATTTATGTTTCCCATTTGATTCTTTGACTGTCTCATTTACATTAAAAGACCATGATTGAGAATCTCGCCTTTTGGTCCTCTTTCTCTCCCATAACATTAGGAGCCAAATAGGAAAAGGATCTGCCACCTGCAGATGATATTCTAGGTACTATCAAATTGCCTGAGTTTTGAGAACGTAGCGGTCGTAGAGGATTATAATGTAAAAGGAGCTCATTCAAATACTGAGGTGCTAAACCATTCAGGGCATTATAAGTAATAAGCAATATTTTAAAATCTATACGATGTTTGATAGGGAGCCAGTGCAGTGTTGACAGGACCGGGCTAATATGGTCATACTTCCTGGTTCTAGTAAGAACTCTTGCTGCTGCATTTTGGACTAGCTGTAGTTTGTTTACTAAGCGTGCAGAACAACCACCCAATAAAGCATTACAATAATCTAACCTTGATAAATGCATGGATTAACATTTCTGCATTTGACATTGAGAGCATAGGCTGTAATTTAGATATATTTTTGAGATGGAAAAATGCAGTTTTACAAATGCTAGAAACGTGGCTTTCTAAGGAAAGATTGCGATCAAATAGCACACCTAGGTTCCTAACTGATGACGAAGAATTGAAAGAGCAGTCATCAAGTCTTAGACAGTGTTCTAGGTTATTACAAGCAGAGTTTTTAGGTCCTATAATTAACGCCTCTGTTTTTTTTTTTCAGAATTTAGCAGTAAGAAATTACTCGTCATCCAGTTTTTATATCGACCATGCATTCCATTAGTTTTTCAAATTGGTGTTTCACCGGGCTGCAAAGAAATATAGAGCTGAGTATCATCAGCATAACAGTGAAAGCTAACACCACACAGCAAAAAAATCTGAGTGAAATTAACTCTGCTGGGAGTACATGTGAGACCACACTCAAGAGTGTGAAAGTGTTAAAATAATAATCAACAATAATGGAATTGTTTAGAAGTAAATATATATAAACTGCTTTAAGGCTCTAGAGCTCAACTTAAGCAAATACTCACCACAATTATGGTGGCACAGTATTTTTTTCTTCCAGTTGATTTCATCCATGGCTGTGCTTAAAGTCAGTTGTAGTTCTTGTGTTTCTCTTTTCTTCAGTGATGTTGATTGTTAACAGCAGTGTTCATCACTAATGCATCTTCATTTAATTAGTCACATAATTATCTCATTGACTTTAACTCTTTGAGGACTTGGGATTTAACTCAAAACTCATTTGTGACTTGGAAGGAATTACTTGTTTCCTCCTCTGATGAAATCATCTGCTGAGTTCATGGGTGGAGCAAAAATATGGCAGGACGTTTACTCTTTGGCCCCTGGATTACCCACCTCTGGTTAGAACAATGCGTAACCGTGCTATGACTTCGTCTCCGCTAAAAGAAAGAAACAGAAGAAACCGGACGTTCTTTTAAATTGAGATTCAAGTAGCCAATCAGGGCTGGCTCTACAAATTGTACCTTAACCTTTAAAAGAAACGGTTCATATATGTACCTTTTAATGTTTAATGTACCTTCATATATGACCCTCAAAAAGATACATACATGTAATAAGCCCTATGGGGTACGTTAGTGTAGATTGTACCTTGGGGGACAGAAATGGACTCCTATTGTGCCCCCATTTTTTGACAGTGTAAATGAAGCACCATTACTTCAAACGAGTTATACTTGAAGCCTGCCCTCTGAGAAATCCTGAACAGTAATTTGTAACAGTAATCTCGGGGGGTGGACTCATTTAAAATAATGTAATCATCAGGTTTTACACACACACCCCTCTCTGTTACACACCCACACCCCTCTCTGTTACACATGCACACAACCCTCCCAGCAGCCACAGGATGTAGACTCCAACGTCAGCTAGACGTTGGATTTTGGTTGAAAATGAAATTGGGTTGACGTCTAAATCCAACGACTGTTTGACGTCAAGCTCCAACATTGGGCAGATGCTGAATGTCGGCTGGAATAAACACCCCCCCCCCCCAAAAAAAAACCATAAAATACGGTTAAATGCATGGCAGTGCACGTATTACCAGCTTCACTTATTACTAACCAGTTTGACTTTATTTCTGTCAGACGTCTACAGAAGGTCCTTTTGAGAATTAACAGAGGTTTATATGTTGATGTTTTATTTGAAAATATTTGATCACCATTATTGTGATCAGTGTTTGATTTAGTTGGGTAGTTTGACTCTTGGCTTAGTAAGTTAGTAAGTGGTTCCTGTAATAGTGTTTATCAAAACACATAATTTATTATAAAAGGGGCCATAAGAAAAGAAAAATTGAGGTAAACTATTTTTCTCATCATTGATCTAAAGTGGATATTTATTATTAACGAACAATATTCAAGAAACAATACTTTTTTCCATCAGATCATTCATAATTTTTATTTTTAAATACTTTTGGGAGTAAAATCTTTCGAGACACATAGACATCAATAATCAGTATATGAATCTCAACAATGGTGACATGCGCCATGCAGCAATGCATGCTGGGAGCCACCATAGTATAAAACACATGGCTCCCAGCATGCATTGCTGCATGAAGCATGTCACCATTGTTGAGATTCATATGCTGATTGTTGATGTCTGTGTGTGTGTCAGTGTAGGTTAAGTTTTTTGAGCTCATGTTTGTTAAAAGATTTTAACTGATTGTTGTAATACTGCTGGAGCTCATGTGGCAGAAACCCAGGGTTTGTAATATGAATGTACTAAAGGACCAACATAACTGTTAGATTAAAAAACATCAGTGAATCAGATTATTTCATGATGATTATAAAACCATTTACAGATAATCACCTGATCTCATGTCACTTTAGCTGTCTTTGATGCTGCAAATGTGCTCAACAAACAAAATGTCACAGCAGCCAAAAAAGACAAAAGATATAATAATTGTTAAGAGCCCAACTAATGGAAACACTAGTCACTGTTATGGTGTTTAACTGTTACGCTGTTATGGAAATTAAACACATTAGATTTAAACCCCTGTTAATTTTAAGAGCTTTTGTAGACGTTTGACAGAAATAAAGTCAGTCTGGTTAGTAATAAGTGAAGCTGATAATGCTGTTTGTGCAGTTTGTTTAATCCTAATTGAGATATTTAATGTGCTGCCATGCATTTCACCCTTTGTTGCAGTGTGGTGCTTATTCCAATCAAAATTCAACTTCTGTCTGATGTCAGAGTTTGACGTCAAACAAAGTTGGGTTTAGACGTCCACCCGACTTTCATTTTCAACCAAAATATGACGTCTGACTGACGTTGGATTTGTTGGAGTCCAACGTCTTCCTGACGTCGCATTGATGTACTGTGCCTGCTGGGCTCTCTGTTAAACACACACACCCCTCTCTGTTACACACACATATCCCTCTCTGTTGCACACACACACACGTACCCCTCTCTGTTACACACACACACACACCTCACTGTTACACACACCCCCTCTCTGTTACACACACACACCCCTTTCTGTTACACACACATCCCTCTCTGTCACACACACACACACACACGCAATGTTACTAGGTCCCCGACCCGGGTTCAATGCCGGAATCAATCCCGGGACGTGGTTGCTTTCACACAGAAGGCGACCCGGCAATGTTCCGGCAATACACACACACCCCTCTCTGTTACACACACACCTCTCTGTTACACACACACACATACCCCTCTGTTACATACACACCTCTCTGTTACACACACACACATACCCCTCTCTGTTACACACACACCTCTCTGTTACACACACACACATACCCCTCTCTGTTACACACACACACACACCACTCTCTGTTACACACACACACATACCCCTCTCTGTTACACACACACACACATACACACACACACGTTTGTTTTTATGTAAAGTGTGTTCATCCCATAGGCGTAATGGTTTTTATACTGTACAAACTGTATATTATATGGCCCTACACCAACCCTACACCTAACCCTAACCCTCACAGGAAACTTTGTGCATTTTTACTTTCTTAAAAAAACTCATTCTGTATGATTTATAAGCGTTTTGAAAATTGGGGACATGGGTTATGTCCTCATAAGTCACCCTCTCCTTGTAATACCTGTGTCAAACCCATGTCATTATACAGAGTTGTGTCCTGATATGTCACAAAAACAAGAGCACACACACATACGTTTGTCTGATGAGTGTGTGCTGTTCTTCAGTGCTGGGAGACTCACGTTGGGCAGGGAATGTACAAGCTGGTGATCTTTGACTTCCTGATCATTGCTGCTGTCACCATCTTCGTGGAGTTTCCAAGGAAGTATGAGAATCTTGCTGTTGCACATCTTTGTCAGAACCAGCTTGAGACTAATTGCTGATAGTTCATTTTTGTTTCAGGATCATCATGAATTATTGTGACTGTGGTTTGATCAAGTGGTTGGGTCAGCATGGGTTCGGCATCCCACAGAACATGCTGGAGATCATTTAAGGCCAGACCATCTGCTGGATAATAACCTTCTACTGTCTTCTGCTTCCTGCCATTAACACCATCAAATACATCCTCGTCTTCTACCTGAAAAAGGTCACGGCTCGCCTCGGTGCAGTCTTGGGGGAAATGTGTAGTGGAAATGTCCCAATGTAGGGGTGGGCTATATTATACAAATATCTTCTCTCCGTTTCTTCAGGAAGATCCAGATTCTTTGTCATGTGTGTTTTAAGTTGTCTGAGCAGTGCAGACAAACTTATTTCCCTATTTTAGAAAAAATACAAGATTCAATTTAAAATAAAAAAAGCAGACATTTAGGCCAAAGTGTGCGAGGATGAAATACAAATCACATACAGATAAAACAAACAGTGCGGTCTGTATTTGTCAGGTACAGTAGCTGTATTTAGCAGTAGCATTCAAGAAATTGAATAAACAGATACTAAAGTAAGACACTATAGACATCAACTATACATTGTTTCTTATTAAAGCAACTGTATTAAAGTTCTTCGGTCATCATTTACTCACTCTCAAGTTGTTTTAAACCTAAAAAAAATTCTTTCCTCTGAGCACGAATGCTATTTTGAGGTTTCATATTTTGTTCTTGTGATTATCCCTGGTTCTCTATCCTGACTTCCGTGTGAATACTGTGAGTGAGTGAGTGTCTTCCGATTATTGAGCTGCTCGTGGCCTTCTCAAGTGTCTCTAGTGACCAGTTGTCGTCCCTCCACGAGTCCGTTCCAAGCCTCCAGCTCCCACTTCTTCCTCCTGGTGGTGCTGCTGATTGGCCTGGCTCTGGCGTGCGCCCCTGTCATCATCAGTATTGCAGAGTGAGTGTGTGGATCTCTACCACATGGGCTGTGTTGTGTGTGTCTGTTGGTCTCATTGAGGTGTGTTTCAGGATCCGTTCATCACGAGCGTGCGGTCCGTTCAAGAGCCACAGCACGTCGTGGGAGGTGGTGCCTCGGGTGGTGTCCCAGCTGCCCACCGGCCTGCGCTCCTTCCTGCAGGCGCTTGCCTCCGAGGCCTTTGCCGTGTCCTTCTTCGTCATCACCTGGTGAAGACACTCCGCAGCTGCTTTAGTGTATGAATTATCTTGACCGTTTTCTTCCTGTTTTCTGTTGAGTTCTAACTTTGAAAACAAGCAGAGCTTAATCTTTTCAAGGCTGTTGTTTAATTAAGTACACTTAATCAATTTAAATGTGCTAGAAACATGCTAATAACTTGCCAATCCTGTTAACAACATGCTAGTGGCATCGTAGGAACCATAGCATTGTATAGCATAGCACCCTAGCATACTCCCAGAATACCTTAGCAACCACATAGCAACACCCAGGCAACCACCCCAGATACCCTAGCAACTGCATAGCAACACCCTAGCAACCACTCTGAGCACCTAGAAACCACCCCGGGTACCCTAGCTACCTCATAGCAACTGATCTGTGTACCCTAGCAATCGCCTTAGCAACCACTCTAAGTACCCTAGAAACCACAGAGCAAAACCATAGCAAACACCACAAGTACCCTAGCAATAGCATAAGCAACTACTCCAAGTACCCTAGAAACCACATAGCAACAGCCTAGCAACCACCACAACTACCAAAGCAACACCTTAGCAACCACTCCAAGTACATAGAAACCACATAGAAACACCCTAGCATCCACCCCAGGTACCCTAGCAACCGCCAAAGCAACCATTCCAAGTACCCTAGAAACTGCATAGCAACACCCTAGCAACCACCCCAAATACGCAAGTAACACCTCAGCAACCACCCCTATGGCATCTACGCTAATATTTGTCTGTTTCTCTCTTGTTCCGAGGTCACCGTAGCCACCAGATCCAGTCTGTGTCCAGATCAGAGGGTCACTGCAGTCACCCGGATCCAGTACGTATCCAGACCAGATAGTGGATCAGCACCTAGAAAGGACCTCTACATCCCTGAGAGACAGCGGAGACCAGGACAACTAGAGCCCCAGATACAGATCCCCTGTAAAGACCTTGTCTCAGAGGAACACCAGGACAAGACCACAGGAAACAGATGATTCTTCTGCAAAATCTGACTTTGCTGCAGCCTGGAATTGAACTACTGGTTTCGTCTGGTCAGAGGAGAACTGGCCCCCCAACTGAGCCTGGTTTCTCCCAAGGTTTTTTTCTCCATTCTGTCACCGATGGAGTTTCGGTTCCTTGCCGCTGTCGCCTCTGGCTTGCTTAGTTGGGGTCACTTCATCTACAGCGATATCGTTGACTTGATTGCAAATAAATGCACAGACACTATTTAACTGAACAGAGATGACATCACTGAATTCAATGATGAACTGCCTTTAACTATGATTTTTGCATTATTGACACTGTTTTCCTAATGAATGTTGTTCAGTTGCTTTGACGCAATGTATTTTGTTTAAAGTGCTAAATAAATAAAGGTGACTTTGACTTTGACTTTGACACTACACACTGTCCACAAACTCAGCTACAGGAGTGATCTCACACACACTGTCCACACACTCTGCTACAGGAGTGTTCTCACACACACTACACACTGTCCACACACTCATCTACAGGAGTGATCTCACACACACTGTCCACACACTCAGCTACAGGAGTGTTCTCACACACACTACACACTGTCCACACACTCAGCTACAGGAGTGTTCTCACATACACTACACACTGTCCACACACTCAGCTACAGGAGTGATCTCACACACACTGTCCACACACTCATCTACAGGAGTGTTCTCACACACACTACACCCTGTCCACACACTCAGCTACAGGAGTGTTCTCACACACACTACACACTGTCCACACACTCAGCTACAGGAGTGTTCTCACATACACTACACACTGTCCACACACTCAGCTACAGGAGTGATCTCACACACACTGTCCACACACTCATCTACAGGAGTGTTCTCACACACACTACACCCTGTCCACACGATCAGCTACAGGAGTGTTCTCACACACACTACACACTGTCCACAAACTCAGCTACAGGAGTGATCTCACACACACTGTCCACACACTTGGCTACAGGAGTGCTCACACACACACTACACACTGTCCACACACTCAGCTACAGGAGTGCTCTCTCACACACTACACACTGTCCACACACTCTGCTACAGGAGTGTTCTCACACACACTACACACTGTCCACAAACTCGGCTACAGGAGTGATCTCACACACACTGTGCACACACTCTGCTACAGGAGTGTTCTCACACACACTACACACTGTCCACACACTCATCTACAGGAGTGTTCTCACATACACTAGACACTGTCCACACACTCAGCTACAGGAGTGATCTCACACACACTACACACTGTCCACACACTCAGCTACAGGAGTGCTCTCACACACACTACACACTGTCCACACACTCATCTACAGGAGTGATCTCATACACACTGTCCACACGATCAGCTACAGGAGTGTTCTCACACACACTACACACTGTCCACACACTCAGCTACAGGAGTGTTCTCACACACACTACACACTGTCCACACACTCAGCTACAGGAGTGTTCTCACATACACTACACACTGTCCACACACTCAGCTACAGGAGTGCTCTCACACACACTACACACTGTCCACAAACTCAGCTACAGGAGTGATCTCACACACACTGTCCACACACTCATCTACAGGAGTGTTTTCACACACTACACACTGTCCACACACTCAGCTACAGGAGTGCTCTCACACACACTACACACTGTCCACAAACTCAGCTACAGGAGTGATCTCACACACACTGTCCACACACTTGGCTACAGGAGTGCTCACACACACACTACACACTGTCCACACACTCAGCTACAGGAGTGCTCTCTCACACACTACACACTGTCCACACACTCTGCTACAGGAGTGTTCTCACACACACAACACACTGTCCACAAACTCAGCTACAGGAGTGATCTCACACACGCTGTGCACACACTCTGCTACAGGAGTGTTCTCACACACACTACACACTGTCCACACACTCATCTACAGGAGTGTTCTCACATACACTACACACTGTCCACACACTCAGCTACAGGAGTGATCTCACACACACTACACACTGTCCACACACTCAGCTACAGGAGTGTTCTCACATACACTACACACTGTCCACACACTCAGCTACAGGAGTGATCTCACACACACTACACACTGTCCACACACTCAGCTACAGGAGTGATCTCACACACACTGTCCACACACTTGGCTACAGGAGTGCTCACACACACACTACACACTGTCCACACACTCAGCTACAGGAGTGCTCTCTCACACACTACACACTGTCCACACACTCTGCTACAGGAGTGTTCTCACACACACTACACACTGTCCACAAACTCAGCTACAGGAGTGATCTCACACACACTGTGCACACACTCAGCTACAGGAGTGTTCTCACATACACTACACACTGTCCACACACTCAGCTACAGGAGTGCTCTCACACACACTACACACTGTCCACAAACTCAGCTACAGGAGTGATCTCACACACACTGTCCACACACTTGGCTACAGGAGTGCTCACACACACACTACACACTGTCCACACACTCAGCTACAGGAGTGCTCTCTCACACACTACACACTGTCCACACACTCTGCTACAGGAGTGTTCTCACACACACTACACACTGTCCACAAACTCAGCTACAGGAGTGATCTCACACACACTGTGCACACACTCTGCTACAGGAGTGTTCTCACACACACTACACACTGTCCACACACTCATCTACAGGAGTGTTCTCACATACACTACACACTGTCCACACACTCGGCTACAGGAGTGATCTCACACACACTGTCCACACACTCATCTACAGGAGTGTTCTCACACACACTACACACTGTCCACACGATCAGCTACAGGAGTGTTCTCACACACACTACACACTGTCCACACACTCAGCTACAGGAGTGTTCTCACACACACTACACACTGTCCACACACTCAGCTACAGGAGTGTTCTCACATACACTACACACTGTCCACACACTCAGCTACAGGAGTGCTCACACACACACTACACACTGTCCACACACTCAGCTACAGGAGTGCTCTCTCACACACTACACACTGTCCACACACTCTGCTACAGGAGTGTTCTCACACACACTACACACTGTCCACAAACTCAGCTACAGGAGTGATCTCACACACACTGTGCCCACACTCTGCTACAGGAGTGTTCTCACACACACTAAACACTGTCCACACACTCATCTACAGGAGTGTTCTCACATACAATACACACTGTCCACACACTCAGCTACAGGAGTGATCTCACACAATACACACTGTCCACACACTCAGCTACAGGAGTGCTCTCACACACACTACACACTGTCCACACACTCATCTACAGGAGTGATCTCACACACACTGTCCACACGATCAGCTACAGGAGTGTTCTCACACACACTACACACTGTCCACACACTCAGCTACAGGAGTGTTCTCACACACACTACACACTGTCCACACACTCAGCTACAGGAGTGATCTCACACACACTGTCCACACACTCAGCTACAGGAGTGTTCTCACATACACTACACACTGTCCACACACTCAGCTACAGGAGTGCTCTCACACACACTACACACTGTCCACAAACTCAGCTACAGGAGTGATCTCACACACACTGTCCACACACTCAGCTACAGGAGTGCTCTCACACACACTACACACTGTCCACAAACTCAGCTACAGGAGTGATCTCACACACACTGTCCACACACTCATCTACAGGAGTGCTCTCACACACACTACACACTGTCCACACACTAAGCTACAGGAGTGATCTCACACACACTGTCCACACGATCAGCTACAGGAGTGTTCTCACACACACTACACACTGTCCACAAACTCAGCTACAGGAGTGTTCTAACACACACTACACACTGTCCACAAACTCAGCTACAGGACTGTTCTCACACACACTACACACTGTCCACAAACTCTGCTACAGGAGTGATCTCACACACAATGTCCACACGATCAGCTACTGGAGTGTTCTCACACACACTACACACTGTCCACACACTCAGCTACAGGAGTGCTCTCTCACACACTGTGCACACACTCAGCTACAGGAGTGTTCTCACACACACTACACACTGTCCACACACTCATCTACAGGAGTGCTCTCACACACACTACACACTGTCCACACACTAAGCTACAGGAGTGATCTCACACACACTGTCCACACGATCAGCTACAGGAGTGTTCTCACACACACTACACACTGTCCACAAACTCTGCTACAGGAGTGATCTCACACACACTACACACTGTCCACAAACTCTGCTACAGGAGTGATCTCACACACACTACACACTGTCCACAAACTCAGCTACAGGAGTGATCTCACACACACTGTGCACACACTCAGATACAGGAGTGTTCTCACACACACTACACACTGTCCACACACTCAGCTACAGGAGTGATCTCACACACACTGTGCACACACTCAGCTACAGGAGTGCTCTCTCACACACTACACACTGTCCACACACTCAGCTACAGGAGTGCTCTCTCACACACTACACACCGTCCACACACTCTGCTACAGGAGTGTTCTCACACACACTACACACTGTCCACACACTCAGCTACAGGAGTGATCTCACACACACTGTCCACACGATCAGCTACAGGAGTGTTCTCACACACACTACACACTGTCCACACACTCTGCTACAGGAGTGATCTCACACACACAACACACTGTCCACAAACTCAGCTACAGGAGTGATCTCACACACACTGTGCACACACTCTGCTACAGGAGTGTTCTCACACACACTACACACTGTCCACACACTCATCTACAGGAGTGCTCTCACATACACTACACACTGTCCACACACTCATCTACAGGAGTGTTCTCACATACACTACACACTGTCCACACACTCATCTACAGGAGTGTTCTCACATACACTACACACTGTCCACACACTCAGCTACAGGAGTGCTCTCTCACACACTACACACTGTCCACACACTCTGCTACAGGAGTGTTCTCACACACACTACACACTGTCCACACACTCAGCTACAGGAGTGATCTCACACACACTGTCCACACGATCAGCTACAGGAGTGTTCTCACACACACTACACACTGTCCACACACTCAGCTACAGGAGTGCTCTCTCACACACTACACACTGTCCACACACTCTGCTACAGGAGTGATCTCACACACACTACACACTGTCCACACACTCAGCTACAGGAGTGCTCTCTCACACACTACACACTGTCCACACACTCAGCTACAGGAGTGCTCTCTCACACACTACACACTGTCCACACACTCAGCTACAGGAGTGTTCTCACACACACTACACACTGTCCACACACTCATCTACAGGAGTGTTCTCACATACACTACACACTGTCCACACACTCAGCTACAGGAGTGCTCTCTCACACACTACACACTGTCCACACACTCTGCTACAGGAGTGCTCTCTCACACACTACACACTGTCCACACGATCAGCTACAGGAGTGATCTCACACACAGTCCACACACTCATCTACAGGAGTGTTCTCACACACACTACACACAGTCCACACACTCATCTACAGGAGTGATCTCACACACACTGTGCACACACTCAGCTACAGGAGTGTTCTCACACACACTACACACTGTCCACACACTCATCTACAGGAGTGCTCTCACACACACTACACACTGTCCACACACTAAGCTACAGGAGTGATCTCACACACACTGTCCACACGATCAGCTACAGGAGTGTTCTCACACACACTACACACTGTCCACAAACTCAGCTACAGGAGTGTTCTCACATACACTACACACTGTCCACACACTCAGCTACAGGAGTGATCTCACACACACTGTCCACACGATCAGCTACAGGAGTGTTCTCACACACACTACACACTGTCCACAAACTCAGCTACAGGAGTGATCTCACACACACTGTCCACACACTTGGCTACAGGAGTGCTCACACACACACTACACACTGTCCACACACTCAGCTACAGGAGTGCTCTCTCACACACTACACACTGTCCACACACTCTGCTACAGCAGTGTTCTCACACACACTACACACTGTCCACAAACTCAGCTACAGGAGTGATCTCACACACACTGTGCACACACTCTGCTACAGGAGTGTTCTCACAAACACTACACACTGTCCACACACTCATCTACAGGAGTGTTCTCACATACACTACACACTGTCCACACACTCAGCTACCGGAGTGATCTCACACACACTACACACTGTCCACACACTCAGCTACAGGAGTGCTCTCACACAAACTACACACTGTCCACACACTCATCTACAGGAGTGATCTCACACACACTGTCCACACGATCAGCTACAGGAGTGTTCTCACACACACTACACACTTTCCACACACTCAGCTACAGGAGTGTTCTCACACACACTACACACTGTCCATACACTCAGCTACAGGAGTGTTCTCACATACACTACACACTGTCCACACACTCAGCTACAGGAGTGCTCTCACACACACTACACACTGTCCACAAACTCAGCTACAGGAGTGATCTCACACACACTGTCCATACACTCATCTACAGGAGTGTTCTCACACACACTACACACTGTCCACACACTCAGCTACAGGAGTGCTCTCACACACACTACACACTGTCCACAAACTCAGCTACAGGAGTGATCTCACACACACTGTCGACACACTCATCTACAGGAGTGCTCTCACACACACTACACACTGTCCACACACTCAGCTACAGGAGTGATCTCACACACACTGTCCACACACTTGGCTACAGGAGTGCTCATACACACACTACACACTGTCCACACACTCAGCTACAGGAGTGCTCTCTCACACACTACACACTGTCCACACACTCTGCTACAGGAGTGTTCTCACACACACAACACACTGTCCACAAACTCAGCTACAGGAGTGATCTCACACACGCTGTGCACACTCTGCTACAGGAGTGTTCTCACACACACTACACACTGTCCACACACTCATCTACAGGAGTGTTCTCACATACACTACACACTGTCCACACACTCAGCTACAGGAGTGATCTCACACACACTACACACTGTCCACACACTCAGCTACAGGAGTGTTCTCACATACACTATACACTGTCCACACACTCAGCTACAGGAGTGATCTCACACACACTACACACTGTCAACACACTCAGCTACAGGAGTGCTCTCACACACACTACACACTGTCCACACACTCATCTACAGGAGTGATCTCACACACACTGTCCACACGATCAGCTACAGGAGTGTTCTCACACACACTACACACTGTCCACACACTCATCTACAGGAGTGTTCTCACATACACTACACACTGTCCACGCACTCAGCTACAGGAGTGATCTCACACACACTGTCCACACGATCAGCTACAGGAGTGCTCTCACACACACTACACACTGTCCACAAACACAGCTACAGGAGTGATCTCACACACACTGTCCACACACTTGGCTACAGGAGTGCTCACACACACACTACACACTGTCCATGTGACATCCTAAAATGTCAATTTTGTGGTTCTGATTGAAATCATTTTCTTTCCTTTAATTTGCTCATTTTAATAGAGCATTGTGTTGGGTCTGTGAGATCGGGACTTTTATTTTAAAAAGTGAAACGAGGACTGGGACTTTTATTCTAAAAAGTGAACTGATACAGGAGCTGTATTGCGCAGGCGCACTCACAGTTGCTGGAGATTATGTGCGACGCATACACGTTTGCTCCTGTCTCTTCAATTTTTCCTGTTTTCACAGGTATGCCTTTCTCAACAATGAAACAATATGCATACAAGTCATGTGAGATCTATGTGTATGTTTATGTTGTCAATATTTTGTGTATAAATGTTCTGGTTGGTGAAAATAGTGAATGTGTGTAGATTGTCCGCCATTTTGTGGACGCTGTAACAATATGTGCTCGTGTAATGCATTTAATTTGATTCATGCAGGCTCCAGTTACCAAGTATAGCGTTCATTTATTAGTTAACTTGTATTCAACTTGTGTTTTGGTTTATTAGAGTTCATATCAATGTATTTCTCCAGCCAAATGTGTCAAACAGCCATTTCAGTGCAAACGCATGTAATACTGTTCTATTTCCTGCAATTCAGAGGTAAAAACTAATGTTAATGTAACGTGATGGCAGTGCTGATTTTAAAATCAGTAATTATAATGTTTATGTATGGGTTACATATATTTCTCAGGTTTCTAGACCTTACATGTTTAGTCATGTGTTGATTTTGTATACATAAAATACCCTTTGGCTCATTCTGAGTAGATTTAAAGGAGCCATGTGAAAAGCTATAATGTATAATTTTATGTGGAGGAAAAAAAGGAAAATGTGAATGTGAAATGTGCATTGTTGTGATAATAGAGAAAATGAAAGAATGACACTTATGCACTAATTAGAAAAAAACACTTTATTTGAAAACAATGTGAAAAAAACATTGAATAAACAGTTGCTGGAGATTATGTGCGACGCATACACGTTTGCTCCTGTCTCTTCAATTTTTCCTGTTTTCACAGGACTTTCTAATCTGTAAACAAGGCTTTCTTCACGGGGCCTGTAACAGATTTGTGGGGGCTCGTCCGGGATCGACTCCTGATGCCCAGAGAAGTCGATCCATAAAAACTGATCCTGAGGACCAACATAACGTGGGCGCTGATGTGGTGATCCAAAAGACAAGGGCACGTCAGTGAGAAAGGGGGTTCCGAGAGCTGGATACTGTGAGAGTGGCTTGAGGGGCTGTGGAAAAGAGGTCATCATGGCTGATCGGGTACGCAAGGGCCTGGTGTGGGACATCAGGAAAAGGCTGCTCAACCTGTCAGCTGTTGAACTGTTTCAAGTTGCCAAAAGCATCGGTCCAGTACCAGGAAGGGACTTATCTGAACTTGACGTGGAAGATCAAGAGGGCTCTCTTGAATACATCAATGCTTTCATGTACAGCACCAACCTGTTAGAATCGGAGGACAGAGGTATGACTGAACTTTTGGTTTTGCAAGGGACTGTGGAGGCTGTTAGACAAGAGCATGGTGCTCCAGTGTCTGATCATCATCATGGTGAGGTTGAGAGTAATGTCGATGTTGATGTTAATGTAAACCCTGCACCCACTTTATATACACGCACCTCTACAGGCCACATGATCACTGCAGACACTGTACATTTAGAATCACCTAACACTACAACTGACCTGGGGAGAGCTGGAGGGTTAGATACAGGCCCTAGCACCAATCCTCCTGTCATGCATTCAGATTTCGAAGAGCTGAGCAGGAAGCTCCTTCAGTATCTTACACCACATACACAGCATTCCACTGCTAACCCACCTGTGATATACAGTGACACACCTTTGGCTAGTAATAATGTTGAACGTACCTCACAGGGTTTCACTGAGAAGGTGGTCTCTTTACGAGATCTCTCCTGCCTGCAACGTCGTGAATTTAAGATACAAGGGGGACAAATTGGCGACTATGCATCTGATATCACATATGCCAGTGTGTGCCGACAAATCGACGATGGAGTCAAAGAGAATTTCAGTGAAGCTGAACTGGTCAGGGGAATATTGCGTGTAATTAAACCAGGTAACTTCAAAGAAATGATTATGAATAAGGAAGATATGACAGTGGAAGAGCTTAAGAGGTTCCTTCAGTCACACCTAGGGGACAAAAGTAGCACAGAGTTATTTCAGGAACTAATGTGTGCAAAACAGATGGAGACTGAAACTCCACAACAGTTTCTGTACAGGGTAATAGGCCTTAAGCAGAAAATACTCTTTGCTATCAAACAGTCTAACACGGATGTGAGGTACAGCCCAGCCACAATCCAAGACGTGTTTCTCCATACTGTATATCAGGGCCTGGGGCACAAGTATAAAGATGTTAGGAGTGAGCTCAAACCCCTGCTGGCTGATCACAGTATCACAGATGAGGCAATCGTAAGAAATGTGATGAAAATCACTAATGATGAAAATGAGCGAGCGCGAAGATTGGGACCGATAACTCGGCCCAAGCAAAGCACTGCAAGCTGTGCCCAACTCGAAAGTGATCCAAACAAAGGGGTAAAAGAGACACCTGGTCAGAAAAGTAGGAGTGATCCAATTATAGAACTTACTGCTCGTATTGACGCACTTACCAGTATGGTAAACTCCATGCGACAGTCAACACTGAGGCCACAACCTGAACACACCTGTCAATGTTTTGTTAGAGGTCACCCTCCACAGCAAAGGGCGAGACTCCGTGGTTGCCCCAGATGTGTCGAAGCGGGACAACAGAGCTGCGTTCATTGTTTTCTCTGTGGCGAAGAGGGGCACCAGGCTCGAGGATGTCCTGGGAAGCAAAGACTGCAGGGAAACGGGAAACGGTCACTGCCAAGGGACGACCAGTGACCAAACTCTCTATGTCCCAAAGCACTGAGGACCCCATTTCAGGAATTGAACCTCACCCTGTAAAGCTTAAACCCACAAGAACCTCTCCCTGTTGTAAGAATCAAACCCTCAGTGCCAAAGAAATGTATCAGGGTGTGGCTGGTCCATTGCCGTCTGGAACTAAGAAAGAAACTATTATCAAGTTGATAGGAAAGAAGGCGCTGGCCCAGTGTAATCTCAATGGCCTCGCGGTCACCGCATTGCTTGATACCGGGGCTCAAGTAAGCATGATTGATCGAACATGGAAGGACAAATACTTACCCACTGTAGAAGTAAGGCCTCTTGTGGAGCTCATGGGAATGACAGAGAAGTTAGAAGTGTATGCCGTCAATGGAGATCTAATACCCTTTGACGGGTGGGCTGTAATAACTGTCAACTTACAAGGGAACGACAACCCTGACCTCTCAATTAATGTTCCTTTTCTGGTGAGCCACATCCCAATTGAGAGGCCGCTGCTCGGCTTTAATGTGGTGGAAGAACTAATTCAGGGCCAACCAGAGCGTCTAGTTCCTACTTTAGTTTCATTGCTCTCCAGTGCAATAGCAGTATCAAGTGAGCAAGCCCAGACCCTGGTTAGTTTTGTACAGACGCCCGAGCACAGCGGACAGTGGGGGCGGTTGAGAATAAATCGAGATGGCGTTTTGATACCAGCAGGTCAGGTAGCTTGGGTAAAGTGCAGAGTGCCACCCAAAATGGATCAGTCCGGCACAGCAGCCTTGTTTGAGCCAGATGAGGACAATGTGCAGTTGGAGCAGTTGGACATAGGTGAAGGTCTTTTGGAAGTCAAGAGCTCAGGAAGCCCATACTTTGCAGTCCCTATCGGCAACCACTCTACATGCGACATTACCTTACCTCGCAACACAATCCTAGGGTACGTCCATCCTGTTGAAACGGTATTGGAAGCGGACAGATCCAGTGGGACAAAGGCAAGTGGGACGATTCATGAGGCATCGGTGGCAGCGGTGGATGAAAGCTCGACATTGTGGCACCCACCTGTTGATCTTAGCCATCTGAGTGAGGATCAGCAAGCAGTGGTTAGGCAAATGCTGAACGAGGAGTCTTCATCCTTTGCCAGGGATGGAAATGATGTTGGCTGCATCCCGAGTCTCCAAATGTCCATCAACCTCAAAGATGACATACCAGTACAACGTGCCTACTCCTCAATACCCAAGCCTTTGTTCAAAGAAGTCAAGGACTATATCCAAGACCTCCTGGCAAAAGGGTGGATTGTAAAATCTAAGTCCCCTTACTCCGCCCCTGTAGTCTGTGTTCGAAAAAAGGATGGCTCACTACGCTTGTGTGTAGACTATCGCCTCCTCAATAAGAAGACTGTACCGGACAGGCACCCTTTGCCGAGGATTCAAGACCTGATTGACACCCTGGGAGGGTATTCTTGGTTTAGCATCCTTGACCAAGGAAAAGCGTACCACCAGGGCTTCATAGCCGAGGGTTCTAGACACATGACCGCCTTCATCACTCCATGGGGCCTATATGAGTGGTTGAGAATCCCATTCGGGCTGTCCAATGCACCTGCGGCATTCCAGCGCAGTATGGAGGGGATGCTGGACGATCTCAGAGATGAGTGCTGTGCCCCATACCTTGATGACGTGTTGTGTTATGCCCGGTCATTTGAGGAACATGTAGGAGTAATCCGAAAAGTTCTTCAGACTCTTAGGCGCCACGGAGTAAAACTTAGGCCTGAGAAGTGTGAACTCTTCCGCCATGAAGTCCGGTACGTGGGTCGCCTAGTGTCAGCCGAAGGAGTGAGGATAGATCCTCGTGATCTTGAAGCAGTGACTTCACTCAAGAGTAACAAACCTCAAACCGTAGGAGAGGTGAGGAGACTCCTTGGATTCCTCGGATACTATCGCCCATTCCTACAAGACTTTTCACGTGTGGCCAAACCAATCTACGAATTGCTCCAGACTCAGCCGGGGGCAACAATGCATCAGTACAGTCAAAGGAAGAGAAAGTGTCCCCAGATGCCCTCTCGAACACCAGTAGAATGGACCTGTCAGCACCAGAAAACACTCGACCTGCTCATTGACATGCTGGTAAATCCCCCGGTCTTGGCTTACCCAGACTTCGACCTCCCATTCGTGCTACACACTGATGCATCAGAAAGGGGACTCGGGGCTATCCTTTATCAGCACCAGAATGGAGGGCTGCGGGTCATTGCCTATGGTTCTAGGACCCTTTCCCCAGCTGAAAAGAACTACAGACTGCATAGTGGGAAGCTGGAGTTTCTTGCATTAAAGTGGGCGGTATGCGAGAAGTTCAGAGACTATTTGTTTTACGCCCCTCACTTTATCATCTACACAGACAATAATCCCTTAACCTATGTTATGAGCACTGCAAAACTAAATGCAGTAGGCCATCGTTGGGTGGGAGAACTGTCAGATTTTCGCTTTGAAATCAAACATCGACCTGGCAAAGCGAACATTGATGCTGACACGCTATCACGCCTTCCCCTTGACATGGAGAAATATGTCACGGAGTGCACGGAGGACCTGTCGGCAGAGGTGATACGAGCGGTCTGGGATGGAACTCATGCTGCCAGGAAGAAGGATGTGGCTTGGATTGCAGCACTCAGTATGTCTCACGAAGACCTGGACCAATTATCCCCTGCCCCCTCATTGCCACCTATAAGCAAGGTCGAACTCGCCAAAGCTCAAAAGGATGATCCAGTGGTCTCTAGGATAATGGAGATGAAAGAGTCAGGTGAGGTGCCGGATGAAGACAGGAGGAGAAGTGTGACTGGTCCAGCCAGGAAACTCTTACGAGAATGGAGCAAGCTGTCTTTGGAAGATGGATGCCTGTATAGGCACGTGGCTGGAAGGAAACAGCTCGTCCTGCCGACTAAGTATAGACAACTTGCCCTGGAGTACCTGCATGATAGGATGGGACACCTAGGCCAAGAAAGAGTAATCCACTTGATGAGAGAGAGGTTCTACTGGCCACATATGAAGAGAGAAGTGGAGGAGTATATCACCAAAAGGTGTCCATGCATCAAAGCAAAAAAACCAGTCACTCATGTCCGAGCACCCATGGGATGTATAACTTCCAGCTCGCCATTGGAACTTGTCTGCATCGACTATCTGCACCTGGAACAGAGTAGGGGGGGATATGAGTATATACTAGTGGTTGTAGATCATTTCACACGATTCGCTCAAGCTTACCCTACAAGAAACAAGTCCGGACGGACAGCGGCTGAACGGTTGTTTAATGACTACATCCCTCGGTTTGGCTATCCAGGGAAACTACATCATGACCAGGGCAGAGAGTTCGAAAATGAGCTGTTCAGAAATCTCCGACAACTGGCTGGAGTGCGTCATTCAAGAACATCTCCATATCATCCTCAAGGGAACCCAGCTGAGAGATTTAACCGGACGCTCCTGCAAATGCTTCGAACAATGGCTGAGGAAGAAAAATCAAAGTGGAAAGATCACCTACCCCAGATTGTACATGCCTACAATTGCACTCGCCATGAGTCAACTGGGTATTCCCCATTCTACCTGCTGTATGGACGACATCCTCGACTTCCTATTGACTTGATCTTCGGGCTGGTTGAAGAAGACGAGGGGCAAACACCCAGAGGTTTTGCCGAACAGTGGGCTAGAAAAATGGGTGAAGCATACCAAATAGCAAGCGAGAACAGCAAGCAGGCAAGTGCACGAGGCAAAGCTCAGTATGACCTCAAAGTCAAAGGTGTAGTGCTGAGACCTGGAGACAGGGTGTTAGTCAGGAACCTCAGTGAGCGTGGAGGCCCGGGAAAACTCAGACCATACTGGGAGAAAACTATCTATGTGGTCAAAGAGCAAGTGGCTGATAACCCAGTGTATAAGGTGAGCCCTGAGAATGGAGGTAAGAAGGGAGAACGCACCTTGCATCGAAACCTGCTGTTGTTGGTAAATGATTTACCTGTGGAAACTCCTTCAGATCTTGGGAAACCTGTGAAGCAGAAGCAAAATGGACAAAAGGACAGAGAGAGACAGAGCAAGGAGCTTACTTACCACGGGGGAGAACAGACGGATTCAGACGAGGACGACACTGGAGAGTATTGGTTGAGGATTCCTTCAAGTTGGGCCGAGCCTAGAAGGGAAAATACTTACCGTCCAAGTACAGAACCAAGTCAGGAGAATCCACTGGTGGAAGTGGTGACACCAGCGTCTGCAAGTGGAGAGCAAGATCAAATACAAGTGCCACTACATGAAGGATATACTCAAAACAGTCGTTCATTGGATGAACCTGCTCACTGCTCCATACCCTCACAAAGGAGTGAAGAAGATGGTGAAATCGAGAGTCTTTGGATAAATGATACAAGGGACTATCTAGCAGAAGAAGATCCGATGATACTGAGACGATCTGCCAGAGAGAGAAAACCAAAGAGCATGTTCACATATGAGACACTTGGTCAACCCTCGATACAAACTCAGCCTGCACTCCACAGAATAGCAGCATATACACTACCATACTTACCTGGGTGGGCAACACATTATCCCCTACCACACCCCTTTCAGACTACACCTTACACTGAAATGAACACATTTACACCTTTCTCATATACAGTGCCAGTATATTGAGCAAAATAAGTGGTATTTTGAAAAAAAATATTGCATTGAATTGTTTGAGTTTTTGTAACTGGAGCCTTTTTCATTTTGTCGGGGAGGATGTGACATCCTAAAATGTCAATTTTGTGGTTCTGATTGAAATCATTTTCTTTCCTTTAATTTGCTCATTTTAATAGAGCATTGTGTTGGGTCTGTGAGATCGGGACTTTTATTTTAAAAAGTGAAACGAGGACTGGGACTTTTATTCTAAAAAGTGAACTGATACAGGAGCTGTATTGCGCAGGCGCACTCACAGTTGCTGGACTGCATATTCTAGGATCCTCTCAATTGAGAATGGAACTCCCCAGGGAAGTGTGAGCAGCCCTATTCTTTTCAACTTAATGATTAATGATATATTTAGAAATATTGAGACTGGAATAGGAAGATCATTGTATGCAGACGACGGGGCATTGTGGAAAAGGGGGCGTAATAGGCTGTTTGTAGAGAATAAAATGCAAAAAGCAGTGAAGGAGGTGGAGAAATGGTCAAATAGTTGGGGTTTTCGATTTTCTGTGGTAAAAACACAAGTAATTTGTTTTTCAAATAAGAAAAATAATCCTATGTTAAATATTAAAATGTATGGTAATCAGCTGGAACAAGTCAATGTAGTGAGATTTCTGGGTATGTGGATGGATTATAAATTAAACTTTGGAGTTCATATTCAGAAATTGATAGAAAAGTGTAAAAAAGGAATAAATGTCTTAAGATGCTTGTCAGGTGCGGACTGGGGAGCAAGTTGCCAGTCACTGAAAAGAATTTATTATGCAGTGATCAGGTCAAATATAGACTATGGAAGTATGGTATACAGTTCTGCGAATAAAACTTTACTTAAAAAAATACAAGTAATACAAAATCAGGCATTGCGAATTTGTTGTGGAGCATTTAGATCTTCTCCGGTAGTATCATTACAAGTTGAATTAGGAGAATTATCATTGGAACAACGCAGACTTCAATTGAGGATGAGATACTGGTCTGGTGTATGTGGACATCTGGAAAGTCATCCAGTAAAAATACTTTTGAAGGAATGTTGGGAGTATGAATACAAAGATATAGAAAGCTTTGGTTGGGTAGTAGGGAAGGAGGCAAATAGCTTGGGATTGAAAGAATATTTAATAGCCCCTTCTGTTCCTATACCAGCAATTCCCCCTTGGATGTATCCTATGCCATTAATTGACTTACAAATACATAAAGAAATAAATAATCAAATAAGCATACCAACTAAGTTAGTAGTTGAACAGTATGTAAATCGAGAATATTATTCAGTATTACAGGTATTTACAGATGGGTCAAAGGATCCAGAGTCTTGTAGAACAGCAGCAGCAGTATTCATTCCTACATTTAATATAAAAATTGCAAAAAGAATATCGGATCATGTGTCAGTATTTACTACTGAATTACTAGCTATCATATTAGCAATACAGTGGATTGAAGAAGTGCAACCATCAAGAATTGTGATATGTACGGATTCAATGGCTGCTCTCACTAGTCTTATGAGTGGAAAATCGGAATCTCGACAAGATTTAATATTTGAAGTTTTGCAAGGTTTATTTAGAGCAAGGCAGTTAGGGGTATTGGTATTCTTCCTCTGGGTGCCAGCACATGTGGGTGTGGATGGTAATGAGGAGGTAGATAAGTTGGCAAAGAAAGCATTAAAGCATCCACAAATAGAAATTAAGGTATCATTAAGTAAATCAGAAATCAAGAGGTTAATAGCAATTGAAATTAGTAAAAAATGGCAAAAGATATGGAATAATGACTCTAAAGGAAGACATCTTTATCAAATTCAGGAACGGGTTGGAAATGAGAGGAAAAGATATGGAAATAGGAAAAAAGATGTCATTATTACAAGGTTAAGAATTGGTCACACTGCATTAAATTATAGTCTTTATAAAATAGGGAAGCATGATACAGGAAAATGTGACAATTGCGGGGAGTTAGAAACAGTGCAGCATATTCTTTTAGAATGTGCTGCATATGAAAGGGAGAGACAACAGTTAAGTCAAGAGTTAGGAAGGATGGGAGTTGATACAATTTCAATTAAAGTATTACTAGGAAATGGAATAAGACAATCAAGAATTCATGAATTATTATTTAAATATCTAAATAAAACAGGAATAGTAAATAGAATTTAATTTTTTTTTTTTTTTTTTTTTTTTTTTTTTTTTTTTTTTTTTTTCTCTCTTCCAAAGCCAAGTACACTCCACACTCCAGATCAGTAGGTGGCGGAAATGCACCATTTATGTTGGTCTGCCAAACCGCCATTAAACACTAGTAGAAGAAGAAGAAGAAGAAGAACAGTTGCTGGAGATTATGTGCGACGCATACACGTTTGCTCCTGTCTCTTCAATTTTTCCTGTTTTCACAGGTATGCCTTTCTCAACAATGAAACAATATGCATACAAGTCATGTGAGATCTATGTGTATGTTTATGTTGTCAATATTTTGTGTATAAATGTTCTGGTTGGTGAAAATAGTGAATGTGTGTAGATTGTCCGCCATTTTGTGGACGCTGTAACAATATGTGCTCGTGTAATGCATTTAATTTGATTCATGCAGGCTCCAGTTACCAAGTATAGCGTTCATTTATTAGTTAACTTGTATTCAACTTGTGTTTTGGTTTATTAGAGTTCATATCAATGTATTTCTCCAGCCAAATGTGTCAAACAGCCATTTCAGTGCAAACGCATGTAATACTGTTCTATTTCCTGCAATTCAGAGGTAAAAACTAATGTTAATGTAACGTGATGGCAGTGCTGATTTTAAAATCAGTAATTATAATGTTTATGTATGGGTTACATATATTTCTCAGGTTTCTAGACCTTACATGTTTAGTCATGTGTTGATTTTGTATACATAAAATACCCTTTGGCTCATTCTGAGTAGATTTAAAGGAGCCATGTGAAAAGCTATAATGTATAATTTTATGTGGAGGAAAAAAAGGAAAATGTGAATGTGAAATGTGCATTGTTGTGATAATAGAGAAAATGAAAGAATGACACTTATGCACTAATTAGAAAAAAACACTTTATTTGAAAACAATGTGAAAAAAACATTGAATAAACAGTTGCTGGAGATTATGTGCGACGCATACACGTTTGCTCCTGTCTCTTCAATTTTTCCTGTTTTCACAGGACTTTCTAATCTGTAAACAAGGCTTTCTTCACGGGGCCTGTAACATCCACACACTCAGCTACAGGAGTGCTCTCTCACACACTACACACTGTCCACACACTCTGCTACAGGAGTGTTCTCACACACACTACACACTGTCCACAAACTCAGCTACAGGAGTGATCTCACACACACTGTGCACACACTCTGCTACAGGAGTGTTCTCACACACACTACACACTGTCCACACACTCATCTACAGGAGTGTTCTCACATACACTACACACTGTCCACACACTCAGCTACAGGAGTGATCTCACACACACTGTCCACACACTCATCTACAGGAGTGTTCTCACACACACTACACACTGTCCACACGATCAGCTAAAGGAGTGTTCTCACACACACTACAAACTGTCCACACACTCAGCTACAGGAGTGTTCTCACACACACTACACACTGTCCACACACTCAGCTACAGGAGTGTTCTCACATACACTACACACTGTCCACACACTCAGCTACAGGAGTGCTCTCACACACACTACACACTGTCCACAAACTCAGCTACAGGAGTGATCTCACACACACTGTCCACACACTCATCTACAGGAGTGTTCTCACACACACTACACACTGTCCACAAACTCAGCTACAGGTGTGATCTCACACACACTGTCCACACACTCATCTACAGGAGTGCTCTCACACACACTACACACTGTCCACACACTCAGCTACAGGAGTGATCTCACACACACTGTCCACACACTTGGCTACAGGAGTGCTCACACACACACTACACACTGTCCACACACTCAGCTACAGGAGTGCTCTCTCACACACTACACACTGTCCACACACTCTGCTACAGGAGTGTTCTCACACACACAACACACTGTCCACAAACTCAGCTACAGGAGTGATCTCACACACGCTGTGCACACACTCTGCTACAGGAGTGTTCTCACACACACTACACACTGTCCACACACTCATCTACAGGAGTGTTCTCACATACACTACACACTGTCCACACACTCAGCTACAGGAGTGATCTCACACACACTACACACTGTCCACACACTCATCTACAGGAGTGTTCTCACATACACTACACACTGTCCACACACTCAGCTACAGGAGTGATCTCACACACACTACACACTGTCCACACACTCAGCTACAGGAGTGTTCTCACATACACTACACACTGTCCACACACTCAGCTACAGGAGTGATCTCACACACACTACACACTGTCCACACACTCATCTACAGGAGTGATCTCACACACACTGTCCACACGATCAGCTACAGGAGTGTTCTCACACACACTACACACTGTGCACACACTCAGCTACAGGAGTGTTCTCACACACACTACACACTGTCCACACACTCATCTACAGGAGTGCTCTCACACACACTACACACTGTCCACACACTAAGCTACAGGAGTGATCTCACACACACTGTCCACACGATCAGCTACAGGAGTGTTCTCACACACACTACACACTGTCCACAAACTCAGCTACAGGAGTGTTCTCACATACACTACACACTGTCCACACACTCAGCTACAGGAGTGATCTCACACACACTGTCCACACGATCAGCTACAGGAGTGTTCTCACACACACTACACACTGTCCACAAACTCAGCTACAGGAGTGAACTCACACACACTGTCCACACACTTGGCTACAGGAGTGCTCACACACACACTACAGACTGTCCACACACTCAGCTACAGGAGTGCTCTCTCACACACTACAGACTGTCCACACACTCTGCTACAGGAGTGTTCTCACACACACTACACACTGTCCACAAACTCAGCTACAGGAGTGATCTCACACACACTGTGCACAAACTCTGCTACAGGAGTGTTCTCACACACACTACACACTGTCCACACACTCAGCTACAGGAGTGATCTCACACACACTACACACTGTCCACACACTCAGCTACAGGAGTGCTCTCACACACACTACACACTGTCCACACACTCATCTACAGGAGTGATCTCACACACACTGTCCACACGATCAGCTACAGGAGTGTTCTCACACACTACACACTGTCCACACACTCAGCTACAGGAGTGTTCTCACACACACTACACACTGTCCACACACTCAGCTACAGGAGTGTTCTCACATACACTACACACTGTCCACACACTCAGCTACAGGAGTGCTCTCACACACACTACACACTGTCCACAAACTCAGCTACAGGAGTGATCTCACACACACTGTCCACACACTCATCTACAGGAGTGTTCTCACACACACTACACACTGTCCACACACTCAGCTACAGGAGTGCTCTCACACACACTACACACTGACCACAAACTCAGCTACAGGAGTGATCTCACACACACTGTCTACACACTCATCTACAGGAGTGCTCTCACACACACTACACACTGTCCACACACTCAGCTACAGGAGTGATCTTACACACACTGTCCACACACTTGGCTACAGGAGTGCTCATACACACACTACACACTTTCCACACACTCAGCTACAGGAGTGCTCTCTCACACACTACACACTGTCCACACACTCTGCTACAGGAGTGTTCTCACACACACAACACACTGTCCACAAACTCAGCTACAGGAGTGATCTCACACACGCTGTGCACACGCTGTGCACACTCTGCTACAGGAGTGTTCTCACACACACTACACACTGTCCACACACTCATCTACAGGAGTGTTCTCACATACACTACACACTGTCCACACACTCAGCTACAGGAGTGATCTCACACACACTACACACTGTCCACACACTCAGCTACAGGGGTGTTCTCACATACACTACACACTGTCCACACACTCAGCTACAGGAGTGATCTCACACACACTACACACTGTCCACACACTCAGCTACAGGAGTGCTCTCACACACACTACACACTGTCCACAAACACAGCTACAGGAGTGATCTCACACACACTGTCCACACACTTGGCTACAGGAGTGCTCACACACACACTACACACTGTCCACACACTCAGCTACAGGAGTGCTCTCTCACACACTACACACTGTCCACACACTCTGCTACAGGAGTGTTCTCACACACACTACACACTGTCCACAAACTCAGCTACAGGAGTGATCTCACACACACTGTGCACACACTCTGCTACAGGAGTGTTCTCACACACACTACACACTGTCCACACACTCATCTACAGGAGTGTTCTCACATACACTACACACTGTCCACACACTCAGCTACAGGAGTGATCTCACACACACTGTCCACACACTCATCTACAGGAGTGTTCTCACACACACTACACACTGTCCACACAATCAGCTACAGGAGTGTTCTCACACACACTACACACTGTCCACACACTCAGCTACAGGAGTGTTCTCACACACACTACACACTGTCCACACACTCAGCTACAGGAGTGTTCTCACATACACTACACACTGTCCACACACTCAGCTACAGGAGTGCTCTCACACACACTACACACTGTCCACAAACTCAGCTACAGGAGTGATCTCACACACACTGTCCACACACTCATCTACAGGAGTGTTCTCACACACACTACACGCTGTCCACACACTCAGCTACAGGAGTGCTCTCACACACACTACACACTGTCCACAAACTCAGCTACAGGAGTGATCTCACACACACTGTCCACACACTCATCTACAGGAGTGCTCTCACGCACACTACACACTGTCCACACACTCAGCTACAGGAGTGATCTCACACACACTGTCCACACACTTGGCTACAGGAGTGCTCACACACACACTACACACTGTCCACACACTCAGCTACAGGAGTGCTCTCTCACACACTACACACTGTCCACACACTCTGCTACAGGAGTGTTCTCACACACACAACACACTGTCCACAAACTCAGCTACAGGAGTGATCTCACACACGCTGTGCACACACTCTGCTACAGGAGTGTTCTCACACACACTACACACTGTCCACACACTCATCTACAGGAGTGTTCTCACATACACTACACACTGTCCACACACTCAGCTACAGGAGTGATCTCACACACACTACACACTGTCCACACACTCAGCTACAGGAGTGTTCTCACATACACTAAACACTGTCCACACACTCAGGTACAGGAGTGATCTCACACACACTACACACTGTCCACACACTCATCTACAGGAGTGCTCTCACACACACTACACACTGTCCACACACTCATCTACAGGAGTGATCTCACACACACTGTCCACACGATCAGCTACAGGAGTGTTCTCACACACACTACACACTGTCCACACACTCATCTACAGGAGTGTTCTCACATACACTACACACTGTCCACGCACTCAGCTACAGGAGTGATCTCACATACACTACACACTGTCCACGCACTCAGCTACAGGAGTGATCTCACACACACTGTCCACACGATCAGCTACAGGAGTGCTCTCACACACACTACACACTGTCCACAAACACAGCTACAGGAGTGATCTCACACACACTGTCCACACACTTGGCTACAGGAGTGCTCACACACACACTACACACTGTCCACACACTCAGCTACAGGAGTGCTCTCTCACACACTACACACTGTCCACACACTCTGCTACAGGAGTGTTCTCACACACACTACACACTGTCCACAAACTCAGCTACAGGAGTGATCTCACACACACTGTGCACACACTCATCTACAGGAGTGTTCTCACACACACTACACACTGTCCACATGATCAGCTACAGGAGTGTTCTCACACACACTACACACTGTCCACACACTAAGCTACAGGAGTGATCTCACACACACTGTCCACACGATCAGCTACAGGAGTGTTCTCACACACACTACACACTGTCCACAAACTCAGCTACAGGAGTGTTCTCACATACACTACACACTGTCCACACACTCAGCTACAGGAGTGATCTCACACACACTGTCCACACGATCAGCTACAGGAGTGTTCTCACACACACTACACACTGTCCACAAACTCAGCTACAGGAGTGAACTCACACACACTGTCCACACACTTGGCTACAGGAGTGCTCACACACACACTACACACTGTCCACACACTCAGCTACAGGAGTGCTCTCTCACACACTACAGACTGTCCACACACTCTGCTACAGGAGTGTTCTCACACACACTACACACTGTCCACAAACTCAGTTACAGGAGTGATCTCACACACACTGTGCACACACTCTGCTACAGGAGTGTTCTCACACACACTACACACTGTCCACACACTCAGCTACAGGAGTGATCTTACACACACTGTCCACACACTTGGCTACAGGAGTGCTCATACACACACTACACACTGTCCACACACTCAGCTACAGGAGTGCTCTCTCACACACTACACACTGTCCACACACTCTGCTACAGGAGTGTTCTCACATACACAACACACTGTCCACAAACTCAGCTACAGGAGTGATCTCACACACACTGTGCACACTCTGCTACAGGAGTGTTCTCACACACACTACACACTGTCCACACACTCATCTACAGGAGTGTTCTCACATACACTACACACTGTCCACACACTCAGCTACAGGAGTGATCTCACACACACTACACACTGTCCACACACTCAGCTACAGGAGTGTTCTCACATACACTACACACTGTCCACAAACTCAGCAACAGGAGTGATCTCACACACACTGTCCACACACTCATCTACAGGAGTGCTCTCACGCACACTACACACTGTCCACACACTCAGCTACAGGAGTGATCTCACACACACTGTCCACACACTTGGCTACAGGAGTGCTCACACACACACTACACACTGTCCACACACTCAGCTACAGGAGTGCTCTCTCACACACTACACACTGTCCCCACACTCTGCTACAGGAGTGTTCTCACACACACTGTCCACAAACTCAGCTACAGGAGTGATCTCACACACGCTGTGCACACACTCTGCTACAGGAGTGTTCTCACACACACTACCAACTGTCCACACACTCATCTACAGGAGTGTTCTCACATACACTACACACTGTCCACACACTCAGCTACAGGAGTGATCTCACACACGCTGTGCACACACTCTGCTACAGGAGTGTTCTCACACACACTACACACTGTCCACACACTCATCTACAGGAGTGTTCTCACATACACTACACACTGTCCACACACTCAGCTACAGGAGTGATCTCACACACACTACACACTGTCCACACACTCAGCTACAGGAGTGTTCTCACATACACTAAACACTGTCCACACACTCAGCTACAGGAGTAATCTCACACACACTACACACTGTCCACACACTCATCTACAGGAGTGCTCTCACACACACTACACACTGTCCACACACTCATCTACAGGAGTGATCTCACACACACTGTCCACACGATCAGCTACAGGAGTGTTCTCACACACACTACACACTGTCCACACACTTATCTACAGGAGTGTTCTCACATACACTACACACTGTCCACGCACTCAGCTACAGGAGTGATCTCACACACACTGTCCACACGATCAGCTACAGGAGTGCTCTCACACACACTACACACTGTCCACAAACACAGCTACAGGAGTGATCTCACACACACTGTCCACACACTTGGCTACAGGAGTGCTCACACACACACTACACACTGTCCACACACTCAGCTACAGGAGTGCTCTCTCACACACTACACACTGTCCACACACTCTGCTACAGGAGTGTTCTCACACACACTACACACTGTCCACAAACTCAGCTACAGGAGTGATCTCACACACACTGTGCACACACTCTGCTACAGGAGTGTTCTCACACACACTACACACTGTCCACACACTCATCTACAGGAGTGTTCTCACATACACTACACACTGTCCACACACTCAGCTACAGGAGTGATCTCACACACACTGTCCACACACTCATCTACAGGAGTGTTCTCACACACACTACACACTGTCCACATGATCAGCTACAGGAGTGTTCTCACACACACTACACACTGTCCACACACTAAGCTACAGGAGTGATCTCACACACACTGTCCACACGATCAGCTACAGGAGTGTTCTCACACACACTACACACTGTCCACAAACTCAGCTACAGGAGTGTTCTCACATACACTACACACTGTCCACACACTCAGCTACAGGAGTGATCTCACACACACTGTCCACACGATCAGCTACAGGAGTGTTCTCACACACACTACACACTGTCCACAAACTCAGCTACAGGAGTGAACTCACACACACTGTCCACACACTTGGCTACAGGAGTGCTCACACACACACTACACACTGTCCACACACTCAGCTACAGGAGTGCTCTCTCAAACACTACAGACTGTCCACACACTCTGCTACAGGAGTGTTCTCACACACACTACACACTGTCCACAAACTCAGTTACAGGAGTGATCTCACACACACTGTGCACACACTCTGCTACAGGAGTGTTCTCACACACACTACACACTGTCCACACACTCAGCTACAGGAGTGATCTTACACACACTGTCCACACACTTGGCTACAGGAGTGCTCATACACACACTACACACTGTCCACACACTCAGCTACAGGAGTGCTCTCTCACACACTACACACTGTCCACACACTCTGCTACAGGAGTGTTCTCACACACACAACACACTGTCCACAAACTCAGCTACAGGAGTGATCTCACACACGCTGTGCACACTCTGCTACAGGAGTGTTCTCACACACACTACACACTGTCCACACACTCATCTACAGGAGTGTTCTCACATACACTACACACTGTCCACACACTCAGCTACAGGAGTGATCTCACACACACTACACACTGTCCACACACTCAGCTACAGGAGTGTTCTCACATACACTACACACTGTCCACAAACTCAGCTACAGGAGTGATCTCACACACACTGTCCACACACTCATCTACAGGAGTGCTCTCACGCACACTACACACTGTCCACACACTCAGCTACAGGAGTGATCTCACACACACTGTCCACACACTTGGCTACAGGAGTGCTCACACACACACTACACACTGTCCACACACTCAGCTACAGGAGTGCTCTCTCACACACTACACACTGTCCACACACTCTGCTACAGGAGTGTTCTCACACACACTGTCCACAAACTCAGCTACAGGAGTGATCTCACACACGCTGTGCACACACTCTGCTACAGGAGTGTTCTCACACACACTACCAACTGTCCACACACTCATCTACAGGAGTGTTCTCACATACACTACACACTGTCCACACACTCAGCTACAGGAGTGATCTCACACACACTACACACTGTCCACACACTCAGCTACAGGAGTGTTCTCACATACACTACACACTGTCCACACACTCAGCTACAGGAGTGATCTCACACACACTACACACTGTCCACACACTCATCTACAGGAGTGATCTCACACACACTGTCCACACGATCAGCTACAGGAGTGTTCCCACACACACTACACACTGTGCACACACTCAGCTACAGGAGTGTTCTCACACACACTACACACTGTCCACACACTCATCTAAGGGAGTGCTCTCACACACACTACACACTTTCCACACACTAAGCTACAGGAGTGATCTCACACACACTGTCCACACGATCAGCTACAGGAGTGTTCTCACACACACTACACACTGTCCACAAACTCAGCTACAGGAGTGTTCTCACATACACTACACACTGTCCACACACTCAGCTACAGGAGTGATCTCACACACACTGTCCACACGATCAGCTACAGGAGTGTTCTCACACACACTACACACTGTCCACAAACTCAGCTACAGGAGTGATCTCACACACACTGTCCACACACTTGGCTACAGGAGTGCTCACACACACACTACACACTGTCCACACACTCAGCTACAGGAGTGCTCTCTCACACACTACACACTGTCCACACACTCTGCTACAGGAGTGTTCTCACACACACTACACACTGTCCACAAACTCAGCTACAGGAGTGATCTCACACACACTGTGCACACACTCTGCTACAGGAGTGTTCTCACACACACTACACACTGTCCACACACTCATCTACAGGAGTGTTCTCACATACACTACACACTGTCCACACACTCAGCTACAGGAGTGATCTCACACACACTACACAATGTCCACACACTCAGCTACAGGAGTGCTCTCACACACACTACACACTGTCCACACACTCATCTACAGGAGTGATCTCACACACACTGTCCACACGATCAGCTACAGGAGTGTTCTCACACACACTACACACTGTCCACACACTCAGCTACAAGAGTGTTCTCACACACACTACACACTGTCCACACACTCATCTACAGGAGTGTTCTCACATACACTACACACTGTCCACACACTCAGCTACAGGAGTGCTCTCACACACACTACACACTGTCCACAAACTCAGCTACAGGAGTGATCTCACACACACTGTCCACACACTCATCTACAGGAGTGTTCTCACACACACTACACACTGTCCACACACTCAGCTACAGGAGTGCTCTCACACACACTACACACTGACCACAAACTCAGCTACAGGAGTGATCTCACACACACTGTCGACACACTCATCTACAGGAGTGCTCTCACACACACTACACACTGTCCACACACTCAGCTACAGGAGTGATCTCACACACACTGTCTACACACTTGGCTACAGGAGTGCTCATACACACACTACACACTGTCCACAAACTCAGCTACAGGAGTGATCTCACACACGCTGTGCACACTCTGCTACAGGAGTGTTCTCACACACACTACACACTGTCCACACACTCATCTACAGGAGTGTTCTCACATACACTATACACTGTCCACACACTCAGCTACAGGAGTGATCTCACACACACTACACACTGTACACACACTCAGCTACAGGAGTGTTCTCACATACACTACACACTGTCCACACACTCAGCTACAGGAGTGATCTCACACACACTACACACTGTCCACACACTCAGCTACAGGAGTGCTCTCACACACACTACACACTGTCCACACACTCATCTACAGGAGTGATCTCACACACACTGTCCACACGATCAGCTACAGGAGTGTTCTCACACACACTACACACTGTCCACACACTCATCTACAGGAGTGTTCTCACATACACTACACACTGTCCACGCACTCAGCTACAGGAGTGATCTCACACACACTGTCCACACGATCAGCTACAGGAGTGCTCTCACACTCACTACACACTGTCCACAAACACAGCTACAGGAGTGATCTCACACACACTGTCCACACACTTGGCTACAGGAGTGCTCACACACACACTACACACTGTCCACACACTCAGCTACAGGAGTGCTCTCTCACACACTACACACTGTCCACACACTCTGCTACAGGAGTGTTCTCACACACACTACACACTGTCCACAAACTCAGCTACAGAAGTGATCTCACACACACTGTGCACACACTCTGCTACAGGAGTGTTCTCACACACACTACACACTGTCCACACACTCATCTAAAGGAGTGTTCTCACATACACTACACACTGTCCACACACTCAGCTACAGGAGTGATCTCACACACACTGTCCACACACTCATCTACAGGAGTGTTCTCACACACACTACACACTGTCCACATGATCAGCTACAGGAGTGTTCTCACACACACTACACACTGTCCAGACACTCAGCTACAGGAGTGTTCTCACACACACTACACACTGTCCACACACTCAGCTACAGGAGTGTTCTCACATACACTACACACTGTCCACACACTCAGCTACAGGAGTGCTCTCACACACACTACACACTGTCCACAAACTCAGCTACAGGAGTGATCTCACACACACTGTCCACACACTCATCTACAGGAGTGTTCTCACACACACTACACACTGTCCACCTACTCAGCTACAGGAGTGCTCTCACACACACTACACACTGTCCACAAACTCAGCTACAGGAGTGATCTCACACACACTGTCCACACACTCATCTACAGGAGTGCTCTCACACACAATACACACTGTCCACACACTCAGCTACAGGAGTGATCTCACACACACTGTCCACACACTTGGCTACAGGAGTGCTCACACACACACTACACACTGTCCACACACTCAGCTACAGGAGTGCTCTCTCACACACTACACACTGTCCACACACTCTGCTACAGGAGTGTTCTCACACACACAACACACTGTCCACAAACTCAGCTACAGGAGTGATCTCACACACGCTGTGCACACACTCTGCTACAGGAGTGTTCTCACACACACTACACACTGTCCACACACTCATCTACAGGAGTGTTCTCACATACACTACACACTGTCCACACACTCAGCTACAGGAGTGATCTCACACACACTACACACTGTCCACACACTCAGCTACAGGAGTGTTCTCACATACACTACACACTGTCCACACACTCAGCTAGAGGAGTGATCTCACACACACTACACACTGTCCACACACTCAGCTACAGGAGTGCTCTCACACACACTACACACTGTCCACACACTCATCTACAGGAGTGATCTCACACACACTGTCCACACGATCAGCTACAGGAGTGTTCTCACACACACTACACACTGTCCACACACTCATCTACAGGAGTGTTCTCACATACACTACACACTGTCCACACACTCAGCTACAGGAGTGATCTCACACACACTGTCCACACGATCAGCTACAGGAGTGCTCTCACACACACTACACACTGTCCACAAACTCAGCTACAGGAGTGATCTCACACACACTGTCCACACACTTGGCTACAGGAGTGCTCACACACACACTACACACTGTCCACACACTCAGCTACAGGAGTGCTCTCTCACACACTACACACTGTCCACACACTCTGCTACAGGAGTGTTCTCACACACACTACACACTGTCCACAAACTCAGCTACAGGAGTGATCTCACACACACTGTGCCCACACTCTGCTACAGGAGTGTTCTCACACACACTACACACTGTCCACACACTCATCTACAGGAGTGTTCTCACATACACTACACACTGTCCACACACTCAGCTACAGGAGTGATCTCACACACACTACACACTGTCCACACACTCAGCTACAGGAGTGCTCTCACACACACTACACACTGTCCACACACTCATCTACAGGAGTGATCTCACACACACTGTCCACACGATCAGCTACAGGAGTGTTCTCACACACACTACACACTGTCCACACACTCAGCTACAGGAGTGATCTCACACACACTGTCCACACACTCAGCTACAGGAGTGTTCTCACATACACTACACACTGTCCACACACTCAGCTACAGGAGTGTTCTCACACACACTACACACTGTCCATACACTCAGCTACAGGAGTGATCTCACACACACTGTCCACACACTCAGCTACAGGAGTGTTCTCACATACACTACACACTGTCCACACACTCAGCTACAGGAGTGTTCTCACACACACTACACACTGTCCACAAACTCAGCTACAGGAGTGATCTCACACACACTGTCCACACACTCAGCTACAGGAGTGCTCTCAAACACACTACACACTGTCCACAAACTCAGCTACAGGAGTGATCTCACACACACTGTCCACACACTCATCTACAGGAGTGCTCTCACACACACTACACACTGTCCACACACTAAGCTACAGGAGTGATCTCACACACACTGTCCACACGATCAGCTACAGGAGTGTTCTCACACACACTACACACTGTCCACAAACTCAGCTACAGGAGTGTTCTCACACACACTACACACTGTCCACAAACTCAGCTACAGGAGTGATCTCACACACACTGTGCACACACTCAGCTACAGGAGTGTTCTCACACACACTACACACTGTCCACACACTCATCTACAGGAGTGCTCTCACACACACTACACACTGTCCACACACTAAGCTACAGGAGTGATCTCACACACACTGTCCACACGATCAGCTACAGGAGTGTTCTCACACACACTACACACTGTCCACAAACTCAGCTACAGGAGTGTTCTCACACACACTACACACTGTCCACAAACTCAGCTACAGGAGTGTTCTCACATACACTACACACTGTCCACAAACTCAGCTACAGGAGTGATCTCACACACACTGTCCACACACTCATCTACAGGAGTGTTCTCACACACACTACACACTGTCCATAAACTCAGCTACAGGAGTGATCTCACACACACTGTCCACACACTCTGCTACAGGAGTGTTCTCACACACACTACACACTGTCCACACACTCAGCTACAGGAGTGTTCTCACACACAATACACACTGTCCACACACTCAGCTACAGGAGTGCTCTCTCACACACTACACACTGTCCACACACTCAGCTACAGGAGTGCTCTCTCACACACTACACACTGTCCACACACTCTGCTACAGGAGTGTTCTCACACACTACACACTGTCCACACACTCAGCTACAGGAGTGATCTCACACACACTGTCCACACGATCAGCTACAGGAGTGATCTCACACACACTACACACTGTCCACACACTCAGCTACAGGAGTGCTCTCTCACACACTACACACTGTCCACACACTCTGCTACAGGAGTGTTCTCACACACACTACACACTGTCCACACACTCAGCTACAAGAGTGCTCTCTCACACACTACACACTGTCCACACACTCTGCTACAGGAGTGTTCTCACACACACTACACACTGTCCACACGCTCAGCTACAGGAGTGATCTCACACACACTGTCCACACGATCAGCTACAGGAGTGCTCTCTCACACACTACACACTGTCCACACACTCTGCTACAGGAGTGATCTCACACACACAACACACTGTCCACAAACTCAGCTACAGGAGTGATCTCACACACACTGTGCACACACTCTGCTACAGGAGTGTTCTCACACACACTACACACTGTCCACACACTCATCTACAGGAGTGTTCTCACATACACTACACACTGTCCACACACTCATCTACAGGAGTGTTCTCACATACACTACACACTGTCCACACACTCAGCTACAGGAGTGCTCTCTCACACACTACACACTGTCCACACACTCTGCTACAGGAGTGTTCTCACACACACTACACACTGTCCACACACTCAGCTACAGGAGTGATCTCACACACACTGTCCACACGATCAGCTACAGGAGTGTTCTCACACACACTACACACTGTCCACACACTCAGCTACAGGAGTGCTCTCTCACACACTACACACTGTCCACACACTCTGCTACAGGAGTGATCTCACACACACTACACACTGTCCACACACTCAGCTACAGGAGTGCTCTCTCACACACTACACACTGTCCACACACTCTGCTACAGGAGTGATCTCACACACACTATACACTGTCCACACACTCATCTACAGGAGTGTTCTCACATACACTACACACTGTCCACACACTCAGCTACAGGAGTGCTCTCTCACACACTACACACTGTCCACACACTCTGCTACAGGAGTGTTCTCACACACACTACACACTGTCCACACACTCATCTACAGGAGTGATCTCACACACACTACACACTGTCCACACACTCAGCTACAGGAGTGATCTCACACACACTGTCCACACGATCAGCTACAGGAGTGTTCTCACACACACTACACACTGTCCACACACTCAGCTACAGGAGTGCTCTCTCACACACTACACACTGTCCACACACTCTGCTACAGGAGTGATCTCACACACACTACACACTGTCCACACACTCAGCTACAGGAGTGCTCTCTCACACACTACACACTGTCCACACACTCAGCTACAGGAGTGTTCTCACACACACTACACACTGTCCACACACTCAGCTACAGGAGTGTTCTCACACACACTACACACTGTCCACACACTCAGCTACAGGAGTGTTCTCACACACACTACACACTGTCCACACACTCAGCTACAGGAGTGCTCTCTCACACACTACACACTGTCCACAAACTCAGCTACAGGAGTGATCTCACACACACTACACACTGTCCACACACTCAGGTACAGGAGTGCTCTCTCACACACTACACACTGTCCACACACTCTGCTACAGGAGTGATCTCACACACTACACACTGTCCACACACTCAGCTACAGGAGTGCTCTCTCACACACTACACACTGTCCACACACTCAGCTACAGGAGTGTTCTCACACACACTACACACTGTCCACACACTCAGCTACAGGAGTGTTCTCACACACACTACACACTGTCCACACACTCAGCTACAGGAGTGTTCTCACACACACTACACACTGTCCACACACTCAGCTACAGGAGTGCTCTCTCACACACTACACACTGTCCACACACTCTGCTACAGGAGTGCTCTCTAACACACTACACACTGTCCACAAACTCAGCTACAGGAGTGCTCTCTCACACACTACACACTGTCCACACACTCTGCTACAGGAGTGCTCTCTCACACACTACACACTGTCCACACACTCAGCTACAGGAGTGATCTCACACACACTACACACTGTCCACACACTCAGCTACAGGAGTGTTCTCACATACACTACACACTGTCCACACACTCAGCTACAGGAGTGATCCCACACACACTACACACTGTCCACACACTCAGCTACAGGAGTGTTCTCACACACACTACACACTGTCCACACACTCATCTACAGGAGTGTTCTCACATACACTACACACTGTCCACACGATCAGCTACAGGAGTGATCTCACACACACTGTCCACACACTCATCTACAGGAGTGCTCTCTCACACACTACACACTGTCTACACACTCAGCTACAGGAGTGCTTTCTCACACACTACACACTGTCCACACACTCATCTAAAGGAGTGTTCTCACATACACTACACACTGTCCACACACTCAACTACAGGAGTGCTCTCTCACACACTACACACTGTCCACACACTCAGCTCCAGGAGTGATCTCACACACACTCATCTACAGGAGTGATCTCACACACACTACACACTGTCCACACACTCAGCTACAGGAGTGCTCTCACACACACTACACACTGTCCACACACTCTGCTACAGGAGTGTTCTCACAGACACTACACACTGTCCACACACTCATCTACAGGAGTGTTCTCACAAACACTACACACTGTCCACACACTCTGCTACAGGAGTGTTCTCACAGACACTACACACTGTCCACACACTCAGCTACAGGAGTGATCTCACACACACTACACACTGTCCACACACTCAGCTACAGGAGTGTTCTCACACACACTACACACTGTCCACACACTCAGCTACAGGAGTGATCTCACACACACTACACACTGTCCACACACTCAGCTACAGGAGTGTTCTCACACACACTACACACTGTCCACACGATCAGCTACAGGAGTGATCTCACACACACTACACACTGTCCACACACTCAGCTACAGGAGTGTTCTCACAGACACTACACACTGTCCACACACTCAGCTACAGGAGTGCTCTCTCACACACTACACACTGTCCACACACTCAGCTACAGGAGTGCTCTCTCACACACTACACACTGTCCACACGATCAGCTACAGGAGTGATCTCACACACACTGTCCACACACTCATCTACAGGAGTGCTCTCTCACACACTACACACTGTCCACACACTCAGCTACAGGAGTGTTCTCACAGACACTACACACTGTCCACACACTCAGCTACAGGAGTGATCTCACACACACTACACACTGTCCACACACTCAGCTACAGGAGTGTTCTCTCACACGCTACACACTGTCCACACGATCAGCTACAGGAGTGATCTCACACACACTGTCCACACACTCATCTACAGGAGTGCTCTCTCACACACTACACACTGTCCACACACTCAGCTACAGGAGTGCTCTCTCACACACTACACACTGTCCACACACTCAGCTACAGGAGTGCTCTCTCACACACTACACACTGTCCACACGATCAGCTACAGGAGTGATCTCACACACACTGTCCACACACTCATCTACAGGAGTGCTCTCTCACACACTACACACTGTCCACACACTCAGCTACAGGAGTGCTCTCTCACACACTACACACTGTCCACACACTCAGCTACAGGAGTGTTCTCACACACACTACACACTGTCCACACACTCAGCTACAGGAGTGTTCTCACAGACACTATACACTGTCCACACACTCAGCTACAGGAGTGATCTCACACACACTACACACTGTCCACACACTCAGCTACAGGAGTGTTCTCACACACACTACACACTGTCCACACGATCAGCTACAGGAGTGATCTCACACACACTGTCCACACACTCATCTACAGGAGTGCTCTCTCACACACTACACACTGTCCACACACTCAGCTACAGGAGTGCTCTCTCACACACTACACACTGTCCACAAACTCAGCTACAGGAGTGCTCTCTCACACACTACACACTGTCCACACACTCAGCTACAGGAGTGATCTCACACACACTACACACTGTCCACACACTCAGCTACAGGAGTGATCTCACACACACTACACACTGTCCACACACTCAGCTACAGGAGTGTTCTCACATACACTACACACTGTCCACACACTCAGCTACAGGAGTGATCCCACACACACTACACACTGTCCACACACTCAGCTACAGGAGTGTTCTCACACACACTACACACTGTCCACACACTCATCTACAGGAGTGTTCTCACATACACTACACACTGTCCACACGATCAGCTACAGGAGTGATCTCACACACACTGTCCACACACTCATCTACAGGAGTGCTCTCTCACACACTACACACTGTCTACACACTCAGCTACAGGAGTGCTTTCTCACACACTACACACTGTCCACACACTCATCTAAAGGAGTGTTCTCACATACACTACACACTGTCCACACACTCAACTACAGGAGTGCTCTCTCACACACTACACACTGTCCACACACTCAGCTCCAGGAGTGATCTCACACACACTCATCTACAGGAGTGATCTCACACACACTACACACTGTCCACACACTCAGCTACAGGAGTGCTCTCACACACACTACACACTGTCCACACACTCTGCTACAGGAGTGTTCTCACAGACACTACACACTGTCCACACACTCATCTACAGGAGTGTTCTCACAAACACTACACACTGTCCACACACTCTGCTACAGGAGTGTTCTCACAGACACTACACACTGTCCACACACTCAGCTACAGGAGTGATCTCACACACACTACACACTGTCCACACACTCAGCTACAGGAGTGTTCTCACAGACACTACACACTGTCCACACACTCAGCTACAGGAGTGATCTCACACACACTACACACTGTCCACACACTCAGCTACAGGAGTGTTCTCACACACACTACACACTGTCCACACGATCAGCTACAGGAGTGATCTCACACACACTACACACTGTCCACACACTCAGCTACAGGAGTGTTCTCACAGACACTACACACTGTCCACACACTCAGCTACAGGAGTGCTCTCTCACACACTACACACTGTCCACACACTCAGCTACAGGAGTGCTCTCTCACACACTACACACTGTCCACACGATCAGCTACAGGAGTGATCTCACACACACTGTCCACACACTCATCTACAGGAGTGCTCTCTCACACACTACACACTGTCCACACACTCAGCTACAGGAGTGTTCTCACAGACACTACACACTGTCCACACACTCAGCTACAGGAGTGTTCTCACACACACTACACACTGTCCACACACTCAGCTACAGGAGTGTTCTCTCACACGCTACACACTGTCCACACGATCAGCTACAGGAGTGATCTCACACACACTGTCCACACACTCATCTACAGGAGTGCTCTCTCACACACTACACACTGTCCACACACTCAGCTACAGGAGTGCTCTCTCACACACTACACACTGTCCACACACTCAGCTACAGGAGTGCTCTCTCACACACTACACACTGTCCACACGATCAGCTACAGGAGTGATCTCACACACACTGCCCACACACTCATCTACAGGAGTGCTCTCTCACACACTACACACTGTCCACACACTCAGCTACAGGAGTGCTCTCTCACACACTACACACTGTCCACACACTCAGCTACAGGAGTGTTCTCACACACACTACACACTGTCCACACACTCAGCTACAGGAGTGTTCTCACAGACACTATACACTGTCCACACACTCAGCTACAGGAGTGATCTCACACACACTACACACTGTCCACACACTCAGCTACAGGAGTGTTCTCACACACACTACACACTGTCCACACGATCAGCTACAGGAGTGATCTCACACACACTGTCCACACACTCATCTACAGGAGTGCTCTCTCACACACTACACACTGTCCACACACTCAGCTACAGGAGTGCTCTCTCACACACTACACACTGTCCACAAACTCAGCTACAGGAGTGCTCTCTCACACACTACACACTGTCCACACACTCAGCTACAGGAGTGATCTCACACACACTACACACTGTCCACACACTCAGCTACAGGAGTGATCTCACACACACTACACACTGTCCACACACTCAGCTACAGGAGTGTTCTCACATACACTACACACTGTCCACACACTCAGCTACAGGAGTGATCCCACACACACTACACACTGTCCACACACTCAGCTACAGGAGTGTTCTCACACACACTACACACTGTCCACACACTCATCTACAGGAGTGTTCTCACATACACTACACACTGTCCACACGATCAGCTACAGGAGTGATCTCACACACACTGTCCACACACTCATCTACAGGAGTGCTCTCTCACACACTACACACTGTCTACACACTCAGCTACAGGAGTGCTTTCTCACACACTACACACTGTCCACACACTCATCTAAAGGAGTGTTCTCACATACACTACACACTGTCCACACACTCAACTACAGGAGTGCTCTCTCACACACTACACACTGTCCACACACTCAGCTCCAGGAGTGATCTCACACACACTCATCTACAGGAGTGATCTCACACACACTACACACTGTCCACACACTCAGCTACAGGAGTGCTCTCACACACACTACACACTGTCCACACACTCTGCTACAGGAGTGTTCTCACAGACACTACACACTGTCCACACACTCATCTACAGGAGTGTTCTCACAAACACTACACACTGTCCACACACTCTGCTACAGGAGTGTTCTCACAGACACTACACACTGTCCACACACTCAGCTACAGGAGTGATCTCACACACACTACACACTGTCCACACACTCAGCTACAGGAGTGTTCTCACAGACACTACACACTGTCCACACACATTTAGCTACAGGAGTGATCTCACACACACTACACACTGTCCACACACTCAGCTACAGGAGTGTTCTCACACACACTACACACTGTCCACACGATCAGCTACAGGAGTGATCTCACACACACTACACACTGTCCACACACTCAGCTACAGGAGTGTTCTCACAGACACTACACACTGTCCACACACTCAGCTACAGGAGTGCTCTCTCACACACTACACACTGTCCACACACTCAGCTACAGGAGTGCTCTCTCACACACTACACACTGTCCACACGATCAGCTACAGGAGTGATCTCACACACACTGTCCACACACTCATCTACAGGAGTGTTCTCACAGACACTACACACTGTCCACACACTCAGCTACAGGAGTGCTCTCTCACACACTACACACTGTCCACACACTCAGCTACAGGAGTGCTCTCTCACACACTACACACTGTCCACACACTCAGCTACAGGAGTGTTCTCACACACACTACACACTGTCCACACACTCAGCTACAGGAGTGTTCTCACAGACACTATACACTGTCCACACACTCAGCTACAGGAGTGATCTCACACACACTACACACTGTCCACACACTCAGCTACAGGAGTGTTCTCACACACACTACACACTGTCCACACGATCAGCTACAGGAGTGATCTCACACACACTGTCCACACACTCATCTACAGGAGTGCTCTCTCACACACTACACACTGTCCACACACTCAGCTACAGGAGTGCTCTCTCACACACTACACACTGTCCACAAACTCAGCTACAGGAGTGCTCTCTCACACACTACACACTGTCCACACACTCAGCTACAGGAGTGATCTCACACACACTACACACTGTCCACACACTCAGCTACAGGAGTGATCTCACACACACTACACACTGTCCACACACTCAGCTACAGGAGTGTTCTCACATACACTACACACTGTCCACACACTCAGCTACAGGAGTGATCCCACACACACTACACACTGTCCACACACTCAGCTACAGGAGTGTTCTCACACACACTACACACTGTCCACACACTCATCTACAGGAGTGTTCTCACATACACTACACACTGTCCACACGATCAGCTACAGGAGTGATCTCACACACACTGTCCACACACTCATCTACAGGAGTGCTCTCTCACACACTACACACTGTCTACACACTCAGCTACAGGAGTGCTTTCTCACACACTACACACTGTCCACACACTCATCTAAAGGAGTGTTCTCACATACACTACACACTGTCCACACACTCAACTACAGGAGTGCTCTCTCACACACTACACACTGTCCACACACTCAGCTCCAGGAGTGATCTCACACACACTCATCTACAGGAGTGATCTCACACACACTACACACTGTCCACACACTCAGCTACAGGAGTGCTCTCACACACACTACACACTGTCCACACACTCTGCTACAGGAGTGTTCTCACAGACACTACACACTGTCCACACACTCATCTACAGGAGTGTTCTCACAAACACTACACACTGTCCACACACTCTGCTACAGGAGTGTTCTCACAGACACTACACACTGTCCACACACTCAGCTACAGGAGTGATCTCACACACACTACACACTGTCCACACACTCAGCTACAGGAGTGTTCTCACAGACACTACACACTGTCCACACACATTTAGCTACAGGAGTGATCTCACACACACTACACACTGTCCACACACTCAGCTACAGGAGTGTTCTCACACACACTACACACTGTCCACACGATCAGCTACAGGAGTGATCTCACACACACTACACACTGTCCACACACTCAGCTACAGGAGTGTTCTCACAGACACTACACACTGTCCACACACTCAGCTACAGGAGTGCTCTCTCACACACTACACACTGTCCACACACTCAGCTACAGGAGTGCTCTCTCACACACTACACACTGTCCACACGATCAGCTACAGGAGTGATCTCACACACACTGTCCACACACTCATCTACAGGAGTGTTCTCTCACACTCTACACACTGTCCACACACTCAGCTACAGGAGTGTTCTCACAGACACTACACACTGTCCACACACTCAGCTACAGGAGTGATCTCACACACACTACACACTGTCCACACACTCAGCTACAGGAGTGTTCTCTCACACGCTACACACTGTCCACACGATCAGCTACAGGAGTGATCTCACACACACTGTCCACACACTCATCTACAGGAGTGCTCTCTCACACACTACACACTGTCCACACACTCAGCTACAGGAGTGCTCTCTCACACACTACACACTGTCCACACACTCAGCTACAGGAGTGTTCTCACACACACTACACACTGTCCACACGATCAGCTACAGGAGTGATCTCACACACACTGTCCACACACTCATCTACAGGAGTGCTCTCTCACACACTACACACTGTCCACACACTCAGCTACAGGAGTGCTCTCTCACATACACTACACACTGTCCACACACTCAGCTACAGGAGTGCTCTCTCACACACTACACACTGTCCACACGATCAGCTACAGGAGTGATCTCACACACACTGTCCACACACTCATCTACAGGAGTGCTCTCTCACACACTACACACTGTCCACACACTCAGCTACAGGAGTGCTCTCCCACACACTACACACTGTCCACACACTCAGCTACAGGAGTGTTCTCACACACACTACACACTGTCCACACACTCAGCTACAGGAGTGTTCTCACAGACACTATACACTGTCCACACACTCAGCTACAGGAGTGATCTCACACACACTACACACTGTCCACACACTCAGCTACAGGAGTGTTCTCACACACACTACACACTGTCCACACGATCAGCTACAGGAGTGATCCCACACACACTGTCCACACACTCATCTACAGGAGTGCTCTCTCACACACTACACACTGTCCACACACTCAGCTACAGGAGTGCTCTCTCACACACTACACACTGTCCACAAACTCAGCTACAGGAGTGCTCTCTCACACACTACACACTGTCCACACACTCAGCTACAGGAGTGCTCTCACACACACTACACACTGTCCACAAACTCAGCTACAGGAGTGCTCTCTCACACACTACACACTGTCCACAAACTCAGCTACAGGAGTGCTCTCTCACACACTACACACTGTCCACACACTCAGCTACAGGAGTGCTCTCTCACACACTACACACTGTCCACACACTCAGCTACAGGAGTGCTCTCACACACACTACACACTGTCCACAAACTCAGCTACAGGAGTGCTCTCTCACACACTACACACTGTCCACAAACTCAGCTACAGGAGTGCTCTCTCACACACTACACACTGTCCACACACTCAGCTACAGGAGTGCTCTCACACACACTACACACTGTCCACAAACTCAGCTACAGGAGTGCTCTCTCACACACTACACACTGTCCACAAACTCAGCTACAGGAGTTCTCTCTCACACACTACACACTGTCCACACACTCAGCTACAGGAGTGCTCTCTCACACACTACACACTGTCCACAAACTCAGCTACAGGAGTGCTCTCTCACACACTACACACTGTCCACACACTCAGCTACAGGAGTGCTCTCACACACACTACACACTGTCCACAAACTCAGCTACAGGAGTGCTCTCTCACACACTACACACTGTCCACACACTCAGCTACAGGAGTGATCTCACACACACTACACACTGTCCACAAACTCAGCTACAGGAGTGCTCTCTCACACACTACACACTGTCCACACACTCAGCTACAGGAGTGCTCTCACACACACTACACACTGTCCACACACTCAGCTACAGGAGTGCTCTCACACACACTACACACTGTCCACACACTCAGCTACAGGAGTGCTCTCACACACACTACACACTGTCCACAAACTCAGCTACAGGAGTGCTCTCTCACACACTACACACTGTCCACACACTCAGCTACAGGAGTGCTCTCACACACACTACACACTGTCCACAAACTCAGCTACAGGAGTGCTCTCTCACACACTACACACTGTCCACACACTCAGCTACAGGAGTGTTCTCACACACACTACACACTGTCCACAAACTCAGCTACAGGAGTGCTCTCTCACACACTACACACTGTCCACACGATCAGCTACAGGAGTGATCTCACACACACTGTCCACACACTCATCTACAGGAGTGCTCTCTCACACACTACACACTGTCCACACACTCATCTACAGGAGTGCTCTCTCACACACTACACACTGTCCACACGATCAGCTACAGGAGTGATCTCACACACACTGTCCACACACTCATCTACAGGAGTGCTCTCTCACACACTACACACTGTCCACAAACTCAGATACAGGAGTGCTCTCTCACACACACACACACTCAGCTACAGGAGTGCTCTCTCACACACTACACACTGTCCACACACTCAGCTACAGGAGTGTTCTCACACACACTACACACTGTCCACAAACTCAGCTACAGGAGTGCTCTCTCACACACTACACACTGTCCACACGATCAGCTACAGGAGTGTTCTCACACACACTACACACTGTCCACAAACTCAGCTACAGGAGTGTTCTCACACACACTACACACTGTCCACAAACTCAGCTACAGGAGTGATCTCACACACACTGTCCACACACTCATCTACAGGAGTGTTCTCACACACACTACACACTGTCCACAAACTCAGCTACAGGAGTGATCTCACACACACTGTCCACACACTCATCTACAGGAGTGCTCTCTCACACACTACACACTGTCCACACACTCATCTACAGGAGTGCTCTCTCACACACTACACACTGTCCACAAACTCAGCTACAGGAGTGCTTTCTCACACACTACACACTGTCCACACGATCAGCTACAGGAGTGATCTCACACACACTGTCCACACACTCATCTACAGGAGTGTTCTCACACACACTACACACTGTCCACAAACTCAGCTACAGGAGTGATCTCACACACACTGTCCACACACTCATCTACAGGAGTGCTCTCTCACACACTACACACTGTCCACACACTCATCTACAGGAGTGCTCTCTCACACACTACACACTGTCCACAAACTCAGCTACAGGAGTGTTTAACTCCTTGTCTGAAAATACACTGTAATTATCTATTTGTTTTGAGTGAAATGCTTTACTGTCTGCACAATAAACACAAATATTAAGAAAATATCTGACTCGCATCGAATGATGTAACACAAAGAGAAATGACATTAATACTCTTTATAATGTAACCAAGCGTTTATGCAGGGTCCGCCTAAACACTTAGTAATAAGAAAACAATAAAACGAGAAACAGTCTGAACTCTTCTTGATTTTTATTGTTCCTCACACCAAAGAGAGCTTCCCAAAAACCCGCGACACTCTATAGGAGAAAAGTGCACATGCCCATTGCCTATCTACGGCAAGCCCCGAGGGGATAAATGCATTACACACACACACATATAAAGAGCGCCCGTACATCCAGAATTAGAGCAATATAACAGAATCAAATAAAGTCTGTTACAATAATATACCTTCTTTAAACATTTATAATTAAGCTGTGTTTGATTAACTCAAATAAAACTATTTTTTTGCCACTTCGGTAAAAAGTAATTTCACTTTTGTATGACAGAATGACATCTGAGATATAACTACCAACATCTGTCAAGGTAATAACAAGTAGATTTGGCCTGTTTTTGTGGGTTTAACTGGTGAGTGTGGAAGCATCTTTCTCCAGCGATGGAAAGAACACAAATATCTCTGTATTTTGATGATTATGAACGTTTTTGCAAGTATTTGCAAATGGTTTTATTGTAATTTAAGAAGAGAAGTGGGAAGTGTTTGTGCTCTGTATTTCACCCATCCAAGCGAACACACACATCCCGGATCAGTGCGGATAAATGTTAATATAATATTTATATTATACAGGTATTATTATAAAGATGAATTTTTTTATTTGTAAAATCTGTGTGAAAACAAACAAACAGGTCTTTACGTTAAAAAAAAAAAACAATCAGAAATTACTAGTGTTTCGACCTGTTTTTATACAGTCTTTCGACAGATTGTGTGCTGTTTGTGCCTTTTATTTTGACAAGCTGCTGCATGAAGTTCCGGGCTCTTATTGTGACGCGTGGTCAGCGGATGTCAGGCCCGTGAGCGAGAGCTGCTTCGGCGGATCGCAGAATCTTGTCAGATTAACCCGAGATCGATATTAGAGCAGGAATGATCGCGCAGCCGCGAGCACGAGCACTTTAAACTCATCTGCAGGTGAGCGCGTGACCGCACACAGCAGCACTGTAGATGTCAGAGTGAATAATAAACATATCGAGCACGAATGAGCTTAATGATGCATTCTGCTTCATACAGTGTGCATTAATGTGACAAACACTAGACACGGAGTTAGAGTTGATCATGAGATTAAGAGTTAAATTATACTCTCTCTCTCTCCCTGTGTGCGTGCGTGTGTGTGTGTGTCTGTGTGTGTGTCTTTCTCTCTCTCTCTCTCTCTCTCTCTCTCTCTGTGTGTGTGTGTGTGTGTGTGTGTCTGTGTCTTTCTCTCTCTCTCTCTCTGTGTGTGTGTGTGTCTGTGTCTTTCTCTCTCTCTCTCTCTCTCTCTCTCTCTCTGTGTGTGTGTGTGTGTGTGTGTGTGTGTGTGTGTGTGTGTGTGTGTCTGTGTCTTTCTCTCTCTCTCTCTCTCTCTCTCTCTCTCTCTCTCTCTATCTCTCTCTCTCTCTCTGTGTGTGTGTGTGTCTGTGTCTTTCTCTCTCTCTCTCTCTCTGTGTGTGTGTGTGTGTGTGTGTGTGTCTGTGTCTGTGTCTTTCTCTCTCTCTCTCTCTCTCTCTCTCTCTGTGTGTGTGTGTGTGTCTGTGTCTTTCTCTCTCTCTCTCTCTCTCTCTCTGTGTGTGTGTGTCTGTGTCTTTCTCTCTCTCTCTCTCTCTCTCTCTCTCTGTGTGTGTGTGTGTGTGTGTGTGTCTGTGTCTTTCTCTCTCTCTCTCTCTCTCTCTCTCTCTCTCTGTGTGTGTGTGTGTGTGTGTGTGTCTGTGTCTTTCTCTCTCTCTCTCTCTCTCTCTCTCTCTGTGTGTGTGTGTGTGTGTGTCTTTCTCTCTCTCTCTCTCTCTCTCTCTCTCTCTCTCTCTCTCTCTCTCTCTCTCTCTCTCTCTCTCTCTCTCTGTGTGTGTGTGTGTGTCTACAGTGTCCAGTGGGGTCATGGCGTCAGGTTCGGAGGCCGTCCACTACATCCACCTTCATAACTCCAGTCAGTCTGTGCTGGAGGCGCTGAGGTCTCAGAGGCGTAAAGGTCTGTTCTGTGACGTGACGGTGCGCATCCACGACGCGTCTCTGCGCGCTCACGCCTGTGTGCTGGCGGCCGGCAGCCCCTTCTTCCAGGACAAGCTGCTGCTGGGTCACTCGGAGATCTCTGTGCCGCCGCTGGTTCCTGCAGAGACGGTCAAGCAGCTGGTGGACTTCATGTACAGCGGCTCGCTGGTGGTGCTCCACTCACAGGCGCTCTGCATCCTCACCGCCGCCTCCATCCTGCAGATCAAGACCGTCATCGACGAGTGCACACAGATCATCTCTCAGAGACGCGCCGCTGTGGCTGGAGCCGTGGGGCCGCTGGGGAGCGCACTGCCCAAACAAGAGGAGGGCGGAGAGGGGAAGGACCAGGAGAACGTGGCGCTGCAGGGCTTCACGTACAGCATGGGCGGAGACTGCGGCTCAGACATGCCCGCTGCACTGGGGGGCGGAGCTCAGGGAGAGGGCGGCGGCTTGGAGGGGGGCGGGGCCGGCTCACTGATGCCCCTTGGTGAGGTGGGAGGCGGTGCCATGTGTAGAGGGGAAGGTCTGAGTGTGGTAGGGGGCGTGGCCATGTGTAGAGGGGAGGGTCTGGGTGTGGCAGGGGGCGGGGCCACCAGCTGCTCACAGGAGATCAACTACATGCTGAACCCGGAGCGCGGTGCGAATGTGAGCGCGCAGAACATCGCCGCCAATGAGCGCTGTCACATGGGATCCCCGAGCGGCTTGGGTCTGGAGCTGGTGGAGCGGTTCAGTGAAGACGACGAGAGAGATGGGGACAGAGACAGACAGACGGCGCACACACGCAAACAGAGACAGCCGCTGAGACTGCAGGTGACGAAACACAGCACTGTTGACTCGTCTGCTCTGTTGTGGGGTTCACACACTGTATCTGGGGGGTGTTGCTGACTGTGTTCAGGTGCTGGGTGGAGAGCAGGTGGTGGTGAAGAACGAGGGCGTGCAGGACGGGGACGCTCTGTTTGAGATGGATGAGAGAGGAAACCCATCGCATCAACACACCTACACACAGGTAAAGACAACACCGCTCTCAGCTTCCGGCGTGTCAGGAAACTGAGTCAAACACACACACATTACATCAAATAATACATCATTAATAGAGGTGCACTTCTGAGATTTGGTAAGGTTGCGTTCCCATCATCCAAACGAGCCGAAGCGAACTCTGCCGTCAGCTGAACCCAGGTGTGCACCAGTGCTAGTGTGAAAGAGCCTTCACTGAATGTGTTATAAAACATTCGTCACTGAAGAGCGGGAACAAACAAACACATCTGGGAAGCTGAACAAGCTTCTCTTTCCATCACAACCAAAAACACACTTGATGACGCCGTATACTGTATTCTCCGGACTGTAAGTCACACTGTTTTTCATAGTTTGGCTGGTCCTGCGACTTATAGTCAGGTGCGACTTATTTATCAAAATTAGTTTGACATGAACCAAGAGAAACATGACCGTCTCCAGCGAGAGAGGGCGCTCTATGCTGCTCAGTGCTCCTGTAGTCTACACTGAAAACAACTGAAAACTGTTAATGGAAATATTATATATCTCTCGCTGGAGACGGTCATGTTTCTCTTGGTTCTTCGATCTAAATGCGACTTAGTCCAGTGCGACTTATATATGTATTTTTCCTCGTCATGGCGTATTTTTGGCCTGATGCGACTTATACTTAGGTGCGACTTATAGTCAGAAATATACGGTATACAACAGTAACTGATACGCTCTGTTTCTTTCCCACACGTGTGTGTGTGTGTGTGTGTGCACCTAATATTGTGAAAACCTGCTGTATGTCACTGGTTAATGACCTTTATTTCTGCATCTATAATATTTATGTCCTTCTTTTAAGTGGACTTGAATAAATTGTCAGAATGTGTGTTTCAGGGGGGGTTCTACGAGGACTCGGCCGTGTTCTCGAGCGGTTTCTGGTCTCAGGCGGATCCGCAGGCGTCTCTGGGCTCAAACCCTCGCGGTCGGGGTAACAAACCCCTCTCTCCTCCAGCGCCGGGCTCCCAGAACCTCAACAGCCAGGTCTGACGCACCTCGTCACAGTCGAGAGGAGCGCGACACTGCCATCTGTTAACATCTGTCTGTCTGTGTCCTCAGAT
>NW_026775170.1:157500-160000 GCF_963082965.1 Carassius carassius | reverse complement strand
GTTCAAGATCCGAGTCAGGTTGACTCTTCAGCGGGATAATGATTGTCCAAATATATGGAAGGCCAAAAGGGACAAAAACTGGTGAATTTTTAATGCGTCAACCACACGTCAAATACGCGTATTTCACACGTAGACAACACGTGAAATTATTACTGAAATATTATTAGTAATTAGTTACACTACTAGTTACTGCAAAATTAATATTTTTACAATAAATTACTAGTTACTAATTTACTTGAGATATGACTATCTGAGCTGTTTGATGTTTCAGACATTTTAGAGTACATGGAACAAATACACGGGTACACTCCAGTTTCAAAATGATTGGTTGCGTTCAAAAACTGAATTTCTAGGTTTTAAATGATACCCAATTATATATATTAATTGGGTATCAGTGAACGAGAAATATGAGATGGTGGATTGCGTGAACGAGAACGGTTCGTTCACCTAAAAGATTCGTTCAAAAAGAACGATTCGTTCACGAACGACACATCACTATTACCTAGTCTATGAATGGTACACCCCCTAAGCTCACAGAAGTGGTTTGACCCAAGTCCTCAGCAGCCAATGACCCGTTCAAACTGATTTTTAACGCGTACTTCACACGTATTTAACACTGATTTTTCACGCGTAAACAACACGTATTTAACATGTTTAATACGTGTTTTTTATGAGTGAAATAAACGTATTTAACGTGTTGTTGATGCAACTGTGTGTATCTGGACAATGCAAATAACAAAGCGTTTGGTAGATGACCTTTGACCTGCAAGACAAGCTGAGTAACCCTGGGTAAACAGACAGCTGTGTGTGTGTGTGTGTGTGTGTGTGTGTGCGTGCGTGTGTTTGTGTGTCTCTCTGTGTGTGTTTCTGTGTGCAGTGTTGAGTACTTGAGACTCTAGGCCTGTACCATGATGGCAACCGAACAAATTCGGAGTTACAGAATTAGTTTTGAGTTGACAAACCAAAACTCTCCAATCTGACTTTGTTGGTACCATGATGCTGTTCATCAACTTTCTTTGTCAACTCAGGCTTTGATCCTGAGTTTGTGGAGAGCGTGCACATGAATGTGTGACATCACTGGCGAACAGCCAATCATGAGCCTTGCAACACAAAGCAAGTTTGATTTACTTCTCTCGAGATAAAGGTTAAAGGTTTTGCTGAAGGTTAAGAGATTGAAGAATATGACAAATTTAAACGTCATATGAAAAATGAAATAAAAATAAATTATCTTGCTCCATCAGTGCAGTCACAAGTGAAACTTGTTATCTTAGTTTATACATTTGAAAATATACAGTATAGTGATACAGACTCGGACGTGTAAGTTCAGATTTTTATTTTTTTTTAATAGTGCAATCATTTGATACTACACCTTATTTATATTACATGATCTGTATACATTAATATTTTGTTTCAAATAAATATTATTTATTATACAATAATTATATAAATCATAAAATGACTGCGTAATTATCATTAAAGCCAGACTTCTTTTATTTATTTTTTTTGCATTAGTGACCTTTGATTTGAAGATAAACTGGAGTGACTTTGTGTCAAACATGTGTCAGTTCTCTCACATCTGATTGGTCCAGCTTCAGTCTGAGATCAGGTTAGCCGTGGAGTGTAAGTTACTAAGGCAATGAATGCCGCTAAAAGCTAAGCCACTTATGTGGAACCTAAAACCCAGTATTGGTGCAAACTAACCTGAAACATACCTGGCTAGCCAGCTAATCTAGTTTCATGGTACAGGCCCTCGGACTCGGTCTTGAACTTGGTCTCGAGACCGTATTTTAATGGTCTCGGTCTTGTCATGGACTCTCATGGAAATTTTGATGACAAAACAAATCACGTTGAAAAACAACAAAACAGCCGTAGAGCCAAGACACAGACTGCCGCTCTGGCTCCACCCACTTCCTGCTCACTCGTGCCACTGCTCATGGGTAATGTAGTTCGTCTGAATATGTTGTAAAGGCGAACAACAAACGATCACAAACATTAAAGCAATTATAATAATTTAACCTTAGTTATAATTGTTCAATGTCAATCAACTACAACTTATAAATTGTAACATCGGACTTATTCCCGAGTCCACTTGAGTCGTAAACAAAATATTTCTTGACTATTACTGTATGTTAGGGTTGTGCGGATAGACGATAGTATCGTGTATCGACGATAGTCAGAGATATCGACATAAGCAGATTTCTCTGTCGATAATCAAGACATTAGGCTCATTTTCCTATTACTGTATTAGATTATAATAATAATAACTATTATTTTTATTAGGCTGCTTATTAAAATAAAACTGCCCAGCTATTTCATTTCAGCATCGCATTTCACACACACACAGCGCGAGCGAGTGCAGGAGGATTAGAGCCTGTAGTCACTGAAGCTCCGCCTTGACTCTGATAACTCGTTAAATCCATGAAATGAAAGAGATAGAAAACGAGGAGTTGGTGTCCCACACATTTAATGGCTGCTACACGACAACACGCTCTTCTCATAC
>NW_026775170.1:150000-152500 GCF_963082965.1 Carassius carassius | reverse complement strand
TCTGGAAGATCATGATTGTGGTTTTCTTCAGGTTGACTGTCAGGGCCCACGTCTGGCAGTATTGTTCTAGCAGGTCCAGGTTCTGCTGTAGCCCTTGTTGAGTGGGAGACAGCAGAACCAGATCATCTGATGTGTGAGGTGTGCAGTGTGAGGCCAGGGGCTGCGGATCGCTCCAGACTGCTCGCCAGTTCATTGATGTAGATGTTAAATAATGTTGGGCTTAAGCAGCAGCCCTGTCTCACGCCACGCTCTTGGGAAAGATACCTCGTACATTGGATGCCGATTTTTACGCCATATTTACTTTCAGTGTACACTGATGGTCATAGGTTTTACCTCCTATGCCACTTTCAATAAGTTTGTAAAACAGTCCTTGGTGCCAAATTGAGTCAAAAGCTTTTTTAAAGTCAATAAAGCATGCATATATTTTACATTTATCTTGGTTGACATGTTTTTCAATTAGAGTATGTAATGTATAGATGTGGTCAGATGTACGGTAATTTGGTAAAAATCCAATTTGACTTCTACTCAGTACCTTGTGTGTGGTGATGAAGTCTAGTAGTCGAGCATTTATTATGCTACAGAATAACTTTCCCAGGTTGCTGCTCACACAGATGCCTCTGTAGTTGTTAGGATCAAATTTATCTCCGTTTTTAAAGATTGGTGTTATCAAGCCTTGATTCCAGATGTCAGGGAAGTGACCGACACTTAGAATCACACTGAATAGTTTTAGAATGGCCAATTGAAATTTACTGCTTGTGTGTTTTATCATTTCATTTAATATCCCATCAGGTCCAGATGCTTTTTTGAGTTGGAGGTTTTAGATTTTTTCTTTAAGTTCTTTATCAGTTATTGGGAAATCTAATGGGTTTTGGTTATCTTTGATTGCTAATTCTAGTTTTCCCAATTGGTTGATTGTTTGGTTTTGTTTACAGTTTGTGTCTGTTTGTACTTTATTAAACAGTGTTTGGAAATGACTTTCCCATATTTCTCCATTTTGGATTGCCAATTCTTCATGATCAGTTTTTTTCAGATTGTTCCAGTTATTCCAAAATTGGTTTGTGTTCACTGACTTCTCAATTATTGTGAGTTGGTTTTGGGTGTATTGTGCATGTGTATGTTTGTATTGTTTTAGTGTTGCACAGTAAAGAAGGAGGATCTCTGTATTATTTGGATCTCTGTGTTTCGGATTTGACAGTGTTCTCAGTTTTTTGCGAGTAGTTTGGCAGTCCTGATCAAACCAATTTTTGTCATTTTTGGCTGCTAAGTGCTTTCTGATATTCTTCAGCGCTGTTTTCAGCCCATCTGTATGGTTTTCTGATGTTGTACAGTTTACTGGGCTTTGTGTTAATGTTATTTTCGGTCTTTGAGATACACAGTGATTTGACTGTGATCGGACAGAGAGGTTAGTTCTCTAACAGTGAATGATCTGAGAGATGAAGGATCTATGTCTGTTATCATATAGGCAACTGTGCTATTCCCCAGAGGTGAGCAAAATGTGAATCTCCCTAAAGTGTCTCCTCGTAACCTACCGTTGAGTATATACAGACCCAGGCTTCGACAGAGCTGCAGGAGGTCTCTCCCGTTCTTATTCACTATGTGATCATGGTTACTTCTGTGGATATGGGAGAATGTGTTATTAATAACAGTCAGTTTGTTGTTGATGTATTTGCTCCCTTGTGTGTCGGTGAAGGCCGGCTGTAGTCCTGTTCTTGTGTTCAGGTCTCCACAGATGAGCACGTTTCCCTGAGCCTGGAAGTGGCTTGTCTCTTCCTCTAATATGGAGAACGTGTCTTCTCTGTAGTAGGAGGACTCTGATGGCGGGATGTATATGGCACACAGGTTATCTTTTCTGGATGGGAGCAGTTCCTTGTGGATTTTAAGCCAGGTGTAGTATTTGCATTGCTTCACTGTGTTGATGTGGTTGTGGAGTTTTGATTTGTACCAGATTATTTGTCCTCCTGAGTCTCTTCCCTGTCGGACTGTGTTGAGTTTTTGTGATGGGAGGATGATTTCTCTGTAGTTGGGTGGGCAGTGGGTGATGGTGTCTGCCCTGCTCCATGTCTCCTGTAGAATTATAATATCCATCTATTTGATGCTCTTCTGGAATTCAGTGTTTGAGCTCTTTAGCCCAAAGGCTGCTGAATTCAATCCTTGAGTATTCCACATTGATATTGACGGAGTCATTTTAAGAGTTCACGGTACAGAGTTCTTGTTTTGCAGCCAGTGGTGTTCGTTCTCTGTGATGAGTTTGAAAGTTTATGCTGGGTGTCTGGTTTTGTGTTCTGTAGGTTGGCAGCTGTGTTGTTTTCAGGGGTGTGAAGGTGTTTTGTCTGCTCCATGCTGTGTCTTTCAGTGTTTTTGCAAACACATTGACTTTGTCCTTCTTTATGTGTACATGGTCATACAGGTCCCTGATTGTGATGGAGGGGTGATGAGCCAGGTGCACATTGGGCAGGCGAGCACATCCTTTGGGGATGTCAGTGTTGACTCTCTGGATGGT
>NW_026775170.1:130000-135000 GCF_963082965.1 Carassius carassius | reverse complement strand
CTGCTGTCCAGTATGAACCAAACACACATTACATCTGTTTATACTCTTCAATAATCTATAAAATCTATAAAAATAATACTAATCTCGCAGAAATGTGAAGTAGACATATGATAATCCATGTTTTTCTACAGTGTACAGAAGTGTACTTGAGTTTGAATTAAAATAGCATTTCAGATCACAAAAATAATAATAAAATACTCTGATGTGCCAAGCCATCAGAACCAACTCAAAACCATAGTTAAAAAACAGGTTTTTATTCAACAGTTTATTGAACTATGGTCCCGTCTAGGGTTGGGAACCAAAAACTGTTCTTTGAAAAGAACCAGAACCGTGAGCACTTCCTAAGCTTCGGTTCTGAAAACGGTTCTGATGTGTCACATGACCAAGCGCTGCGAGCAGCCCTGCGCCGGTGTTTCCTGGCAACTCTCGAACTCGTACTTCTATGGTAAAAGTTTACTATAAATCTGAACGTAGTTTGGGGAGGGATCTACATACCAACTTTTCACAATCATTGAACTGTTTGATGTCAAAAAAAAACAATAGAACAAAAAAATTTGATTTGCTTCGTAGAGATATATTATAAAAAAAACAACAACAGTGATAATAAACCCAAAACAAATTAACATACCCTAATCCAATAATACAAATGACTCAACCAACCATTAAAAATACAAAATACATAGTCATGATGATATGAGCATGTAATGTCGGATGTAATGAATGCGGGAATACTTAGGCTATATGCCACAGTCCATAGTTGAAAGAAGAACTCTTCTAGACAATGTAGATGTACCCAATTATTCAATCCTTGGTAACAGTCCAGACCAAATTCAACACTCCACACAGCAATTCCAGACAAAAGCAGAAAACAGTTTTTATCCTCTTCAATTAATATCCCATTTCGGTGACCCAAGACAAAGCTGGTAAATTTGTCATTTCTACTTCCAACATGTACCATGAAATAGAAAAATGGACCATTGGTACAACAGAGGGTAGGTAAAAGGAGTCCTTTTTGATTGAGCATAAAACGGTACGTTTCCCAATCAGGACATCAGTAGGGGTAAGGTTACCAGAGGGAAGCCATGCTTTCCTTTTACCAAACAGCTCTCTCTTCTTCTACTTCTTACCTGTATTTAAAGGGATAGTTCACTCTCAAATTAAATTTTGGTATGTTTTAGCTTACCTCAAGGACATCCAAGATGTAGGTTTCTTTGTTTCCTCAGTATTTCCCATTTTGATATTTTTAGGTCCAACCGTTCTTGTCTGTGACTCACATAATGGAGGTCTATGGTCACCACCTCAAAGAGCTTGCACAGAGGAGTCAAAATTAAACAATTCCCCATCCTAAGTACACATTGATGACCTAAGACACGAAACGAGCGGATTGTGTAAGAAAACGAACAGTATTTATATCGTTTTTACCTCTTGTACACAACCACGTCCAACTGATCTGAGTTCGCGAGTGCTTCCCGATGTGACGTGTGCGCGCTCTGGCTTTAGTCTGCGCAAGCGCGGAAAGCCCCGGATGTGATGTCTCGCGCGTGCACATCACTCATTATTTACACTTACTGCCTATGGTTTACACAGATTTCGGAAGTATTACCTTTCACTGTGAAGATCTAAACATATTTAGACGTACAGGGAAATTGCAATGGAAGACGATTTCAATATATCCATAGACAACGTTGAATTTTTTCACAACCATATTTATTTGAACCAGAATACACAGACCAAGTACTCAGGAGCGATCCGCTGCAGCAGCTCGTCTTCAAGCCTCAGAGACAGAGATCTCTTCAAAACTGGTGGTGTTTTAGTAGCAAGTGTTGTGAGATGCCAACAGAAGTGGAGAGCATATGTTGTCACGAATGGAACAACTACAAGACGACGACGAGGAAATCGACAGTATCGCATCACACACCTGCCTGACTGAAGATCCTGAGTTTTCTCCGCTGTTGAGACGCAGCGTTTTGCACGTTGTGTTTAGTTTGCCACGTATAAACTGGAGGCGACGTCCAATGCCAGAGGGACCCAATGGCACGCTGTCAATAGAGTGAGTAATGTGTTGTATTTTTATTATAAACGCAACGATTATAGGGTGCATTATAAACATTAATTTATTACAATTACTGCATTATATTTCAGACAGTGCAGATTGAAAGCGTAGCGTGTGGTAAATAATGAGTGATGTGCACGCGCGAGAGATCGCTTCCGGCGCTTTCCGCGCTTGCGCAGACTAAAGCCAGAGAGCGCGCACGTCACATCGGGAAGCACTCGCGAACTCAGATCAGTGTGACGTGGTTGTGTACAAGAGGTAAAAACGATATAAATACTGTTCGTTTTCTTACACAATCCGCTCGTTCCGTGTCTTAGGTCATCAATGTGTACTTAGGATGGGGAATTGTTTAATTTTGACTCCTCTGTGCAAGCTCTTTGAGGTGGTGACCATAGACATCCATTATGTGAGTCACAGACAAGAACGGTTGGACCTAAAAATATCAAAATGGGAAATACTGAGGAAACAGAGAAACCTACATCTTGGATGTCCTTGAGGTAAGCTAAAACATATCAAAATTTAATTTGAGAGTGAACTATCCCTTTAACCTTAGCATAAAGGAACAACAGTGTCCCCTAATGGTGGGTAGTAGAATAACACCATAAGTAACTTTGAAACTGTTACAGATGTCACAAACCAGATAACTGCCTCTTTAATTACTGAGCACATGTGTCCCTCGACTGTACGCACACTCTTTGATAACTGTGCACATCGTGTTGTCTGACTGTACATGTACCTGCAGCTACTAAATTACATTATATTTGTCCCATATTGCCATTAACATACATACTGACTTCAACCACTAAATAAATATACTGCTATTGTTATGTAAGTATGAGGGATAGATTATTTAGTGTACAGGTCATTTCAAGAGTGATAAACAAAGAATAGAAAATATTTATTTTCATAAATTTTAAATGTTTAGATGTGGAAACCACTCATTGCATCACAGCATCTCCTGACTGCATCATTATTTGTAAAATAGGGGCTTTATGGAGTGTGTGTATACAAGGTTATACGTATAACGGTTTATATTTCATTAATTTGGGGAAACTAACAAGTGTCTTAGCCCTCAAGGGACTATTTGCCCAACCAGCTTAAAAAAACAACTTTGAAGCACATGTGATTGATGGACTAGCATTACTCAACATTACTTACTAGCTTCCAGAAACACTACAGTCAATGAAGGTCAAATAGTAAAAAACAATATAATAGTTCATTTAAATGGAACCGGAACATTTTTACCAATACTCAACCCTACTAATGAAGATTTGTATACTGTAATATATCTTGAATTTTGACAATGCCAAACTTTAAATTAGGTTGACCGTAAGTAATAAACAGTATTGAGCATTGAGTATTGTGCATTTTATATCACCACTATTTTTTGAATGGTTGTTTAATGATTTTAATGGAGCCGGAATCACTCTCCACATTCTGTGTGTGTGTGTGTGTGCAGGGCAGCAGCGGTCTGTCTCTGTTCCTGGCTGAGGTCTGGGACTCTGAAGGCTTGTGTAATGGGATCGAGGTCCAGCGGCTGAAGGATAAGCTGGGCACAAGGCAGGTGCCGACGGCAGAGCTGCTGCTGGACGGCATGAGCGCTCAGCTGGTAACACACACACACACACACACTCTCCAGCGCTCCGGCCGCTGCTCCTCCAGACTGTCTCTCTGTCTGTCTGCAGCTGTCAGAGGAAGGCCGCGGCGTCGCCTCCATCGCTAACATGCTGACTATAACACGCATCCACAACACAGTGTGTGCGGTGGGTGCCATGAGGAGGTGATTACAGCACACTGCTCTGCACATCAGCACAGCTCCAGTGTGACCTCCAGTGAACCGGTGTGTGTGTGTGTGTGTGTGTGTTGTAGGATCACTCACCTGTGCAGGGAATACACACGCAAGCGTGCTGCCTTCGGGAAGCTGCTGAAGGATCATGCGCTGCATGTGCAAACGCTCAGCAGACTGGAGGTAAACACAATCACCTAACCCTAACCCTAACAGGAGGTTATTTTGCCTGAAAAAGAATTTTTATCATGTTAATTTAAAAAAATCTTGTGTAATATAACTTGTGTTTGCTTGCTTGCTGGTTTTTATTGTATTTGTTTTACTTGTAATTTTTTATTGTTTTTGCCATGAAAATAGCCTAATATGATGAGGTGTGTGTGTGCTGTCAGGTGGAGACTCGCGCTGCGTTTCTGTTCGCAATGGAAGTGTGTCGTCTGCTGGGCCGCGAGGAGAACAAAAGTGCTAGCGACAGAGACACACTCCTGCTGCGCCTGCTGACACCCGTTGCCAAGCTCTACACAGCAAAACAGGTCTCACACACACACACACTCACACACACACACACATTCTCACAAACACACACACACACACACACACTCACACACACACACATTCTCACAAACACACACACATTCACACACACACACACACACACACTCACACACACACACTCACACACACACACACTCACACACACACACACACACACTCACACACACACACACACACATTATCACACACACACACTCACACACACACACTCACACACACACACTCACACACACTTACATTCTCACAAACACACACACATTCTCACACACACACACACACAAACACACACACACACACTCTTGCACTCACACACTCACGCACACTCTCACTCTCACACACACACACACACACTCTGACACACACACACTCTCACAGACGCTAACTCTCACTCCCACAAACACACACACACACACAAACTCACACACATTCTCACAAACACACACACACACACTCGCACTCACACTCTCTCACACTCACACACAAACACACACACACACACACTCTCACTCACAAACACACACACTCTCACAGACTCTAACTCTCTCTTACACAAACACACACACTCTCACTCCCACAAACACACACACACACACACAAACTCACACACAC
>NW_026775170.1:107500-120000 GCF_963082965.1 Carassius carassius | reverse complement strand
GTAACGTGTCTGTTATCATCCTTGTATAATGTGTGTGTGTGTGCGTGTGTGGTTCAGGTGGTGTGATCAGGATCTGTGTCCGGTGGTCAGTCGAGATGCTGCTGGGTGTTATGATCCACAAACAGCAGCGATGGACACGGCTCTGGTGTACGACGGCCTGCAGAACTGAGATACACACACACACACACACACACACACACACTGTAACTCTCTCTCTCTCACACACACACACACACACACACACACACACTGGACTCGTGTAGCGGAGCTGTTTTCAGCAGATCATGTGACCGATGAAGTCATGTGCTGTTGAGTGTGTTTGTTCAGATGAGCACAAATGCTCTTCTGCAGTATCTGTGTCTTGTTTTCCAGTACAAACGTCCTTAAATCAATACATTTGATGCAGATATTAAGTTTTGCTTTCTGAAACAATGATCAGAATGATGTTTTCATTAAAACTAGAAGATCCGTCAATGAGGACAGAAAATAAACCTGTTTCTCTCTGAATTCTTTCATCTTTCTGACTCCAGCGGCAGATGTGTGTGTTCTTGTTTGAATCAGAAGCTCTTTCAGAAAACAAGGGTCTGATTATGGGAAGACCAGAAGAACACACGAGCCAGAGCATCATTAGCCGTGTGTCCACCGTCGGGCCAGAGCGAGCCAGGGCTTAGAACAACGTCACCAAACCTCATCATTTCACCAACAAAGAGAAGTTATCAGAAAACTAAGAAATAAATCACTGGAACATGCGTGATCACACACGAACATGATAAAATGTATGCTTTGTTAAAAATACATATTCAATGCATCGATGTTTTACTATAGAATAAGTGATACATTGATCATAATGAATTAATTTATCAGGACTCAAAGTTAATCACACAGAAATGTATTTATATTTTATTTATTTTAACGCTTATGAAAATAGCCTGCTTATTCAGTCGAGTCTCTTTCTGTTTATTTGTAGCCACAGCCTATATGTCACATTAAGAATGAATGGTAATATTTTTATAAAAGCTCCCGCACAAAAAACATTATTATATTTTTATGACATATGCTACATGCAGCTAAACTCTCGAGATGAGACTTATGACAGATATTATAAGTTACTAAATAAATACACAATTGTGATAGAGAATAATAAGCTGATGTCTGGTTTCTTCAAGTGGTCATATTTACCATGTTTACTATGGTAATTTTAGTGTTTAGCGTGCATAGTCTTTTACATCGCTTATAAATATTTCTGCCTTGTTTAGTGATTATAATCCACATCGGATCAAGTTATTTCTACACTCGCTAATGATTGAAAGTGATTTTTGAACTCAACTTATTTAAAAAAGTCTTTAATGCTGGTGTTAAGGCTGTTAGCTTTCTGGAATGATCCGCACACTGACGCTCTCCATACTCAGAGAAACGCCACCTTTGTTCATAACCCCTCCTCTAGCTCCAGCTAACCCTCTTTGGCCGTTGGCCCCGAGGAAGCCCCGATGAGGCACGATCAAGCCCCGGAAGTGACAGTGAACACACGACTGGCCCTGACACACACTAGCACGCCCGTTTAAGCCCGACAGTGGAAACACGGCTGTTGTGAGATGCTTCCCATCACACTTGTGTAGCAGGTCAAAGGTCAGATCTGTAGAGCCGAAGGTCACACACACAGATGATCTTCAGAAGGGGGCTCCTATAACAGAGTGTTTCTGTCTGTTACTGTGGAGTTTGTTCTGCTCTGAACATCTACACACTCTCCTCAGATCAAACATCTTTCACCGCTTCTGTTCAGAACATAATCATTTATTACACAAAGATATAATTAGCCACACCCAAGAAGTGACATCAACTACAAACCAGCATTTCTGTGGGTTCCTCCAGCAGCTGTGTGTGTGTGTGTTTGTGGTGTGTGTGGTCAAGTCAAGTCACCTTTATTTATATAGCGCTTTAAACAAAATACATTGCGTCAAAGCAACTGAACAACATTCATTAGGAAAACAGTGTCAATAATGCAAAAATGATAGTTAAAGGCAGTTCATCATTGAATTCAGTGATGTCATCTCTGTTCAGTTAAATAGTGTCTGTGCATTTATTTGCAATCAAGTCAATGATATCGCTGTAGATGAAGTGATCGCTGTAGATGAAGTGACCCCAACTAAGCAAGCCAGAGGCGACAGCGGCAAGGAACCGAAACTCCATCGGTGACAGAATGGAGAAAAAAACCTTGGGAGAAACCAAGCTCAGTTGGGGGGCCAGTTCTCCTCTGACCAGACGAAACCAGTAGTTCAATTCCAGGCTGCAGCAAAGTCAGATTGTGCTGATGATAACCTGCTCTTATCATCTAAACGTGGTTGTATCTCTCTATTAGTTTTATTGGATCTTAGTGCTGCGTTTGACACAATTGACCACAGCATTCTTTTGCATAGACTTGAACACTTTGTTGGCATTAATGGAAGTGTATTAGCATGGTTTAAATATGAAATATATTAGCATGGTACTTATATGACCGCCATCAGTTCGTAGCAGTGAATGAAGATGTATCCTATCGATCACAAGTGCAGTATGGAGTACCTCAAGGCTCAGTACTAGGGCCGCTACTCTTCACGCTTTATATGTTACCCTTGGGAGATATCATCAGGAAACATGGTGTTAGCTTTCACTGTTATGCTGATGATACTCAAATCTATATTTCTTCGCGGCCCGGTGAAACACACCAATTTGAAAAACTAATGGATTGCATAGTCGATATAAAAAACTGGATGACGAGTAATTTCTTACTGCTAAATTCTGAAAAAACAGAGGTGTTAATTATAGGACCTAAAAACTCTGCTTGTAATAACCTAGAACACTGTCTAAGACTTGATGGTTGCTCTGTCAATTCTTCGTCATCAGTTAGGAACCTAGGTGTGCTATTTGATCGCAATCTTTCCTTAGAAAGCCACGTTTCTAGCATTTGTAAAACTGCATTTTTCCATCTCAAAAATATATCTAAATTACGGCCTATGCTCTCAATGTCAAATGCAGAAATGTTAATCCATGCATTTATGACCTCAAGGTTAGATTATTGTAATGCTTTATTGGGTGGTTGTTCTGCACGCTTAGTAAACAAACTACAGCTAGTCCAAAATGCAGCAGCAAGAGTTCTTACTAGAACCAGGAAGTATGACCATATTAGCCCAGTCCTGTCAACACTGCACTGGCTCCCTATCAAACATCGCATAGATTTTAAAATATTGCTTATTACTTATAAAGCCCTGAATGGTTTAGCACCTCAGTATTTGAATGAGCTCCTTTTACATTATAATCCTCTACGTCCGCTACGTTCTCAAAACTCAGGCAATTTGATAATACCTAGAATATCAAAATCAACTGCGGGCGGCAGATCCTTTTCCTATTTGGCACCCAAACTCTGGAATAACCTACCTAACATTGTTCGGGAGGCAGACTCTTGCAGTTAAAATCTAGATTAAAGACCCATCTCTTTAACCTGGCATACACATAACATACTAATATGCTTTTAATATCCAAATCCAATAAAGGATTTTTAGGCTGCATAAATTAGGTAAACACCAAAAAGACCATTAGACAGCTGCAGCTCATCCAGAACGCTGCTGCCAGGATTCTGACTAGAACCAGAAAATCTGAGCATATCACACCAGTCCTCAGGTCCTTACACTGGCTTCCAGTTACATTTAGGATTGATTTTAAAGTACTTTTACTCGTATATAAGTCACTAAATGACCTAGGACCGAAATATATTGCAGATATGCTCCCTGAATATAAATCAAGGGTTCACACAAAACAAGGGGAGTCCTCCTTTAGTTACTATGCTGCCCGCAGCTGGAATCAGCTTCCAGAAGAGATCAGATGTGCTAAAACACTAGTCACATTTAAATCTAGACTCAAAACTCATCTGTTTAGCTGTGCTTTTATTGAGTGTGGTGTGGTGTGGTGTGTGTGTGGTGTGCATGTGGTTTGGTGTGTGTGGGCGCATCACTGATTTTTGTCTCCTCCCTCTTTTTGTGACAGGTATCAGTGTATTGTGCTGCTAGTGAGATACAATCTTGTTTTTCAGCTAATAAATTATGAAGTTGTGTTTTCTTGTTTCAGGTGTTGAAGTCAGGGTAAAGTGTTTCTGATCTGGGCTAGAATCAGCTGCTGATGAAGTGTGTCTGTCAGATGTGGTCAGTGCTGTGGACATCTTTATTATTATTATTATTATTATTATTATCTGTCGTCTCTATAGTCAGAGTATGACTGCTCAGACTGGACCTCGGCATCGTCAGTAGGTTCAGTGACTGATTGGAATATTTTGAGCCAGATTTGAATTGGTATTTCAGTTCGGATAGATTTTTTTGATGACATAAAAGGCCCTTCTCGCTTTCTCTTTCAGTTCATTCACAGCCAAGTTTAGTTTACCAGTTGCACTCATCTTCAGCCCGAGGTATGTGTAGTTTGGTCATACTGAGGGTGAAGTTGTGTCTCTTTCCCTGAACTCTGGGTCTGTTCTGGAATGGGTTAGAACTGTAGTTTTGTTAGGATTAATGGTCAGGGCCCAGGTCTGACAGATCTAGGTTCTGCTGTAGAGCCTCTTCGGTTGGAGACAGCAGAACCAGATCATCTGCAAACAGCAAGAGCTTTATGTTGGAGTCATGTAGTGTGAGGCCGAGTGCTGCTGATTGTTCCTGGAGTGTCCCTAATTAATTAATGTAGATATTCAAGAGGGTCGGTGATAGTGGACAGCACAGATTATGCATAAATATTGTCATTTATTTTACGATCAAATTTTGTTCATACAGTGCAATGAATGATGTAGCGTTCATCACAACAACCATTCAGAATCACTTTAGTATGTATAATAATAACTCAAAAGCCCTTAGTTTGCCCACTCTGCCATGCTGCTGTCACATACAGAAGTTATGCCAACTAATCTGGCAATGCTAGCCCCGCCTCCAGGGTGTTCTGATTGGTCCACTGGTTTGTAACTGACAATGATGAGTGGCTGCATGTAAAGATTACACATTCCTAACGCACCACTCACGTGGTAGTATGCTATTAAGGAGACAGTATTAAAAGGATTAAAAAACAAAATAACGGACATGAGAAAATGAGTTTGGATAGAAGTTTAGAATTTGTTTTTGGTTAATCTTCCAGCCCTACTCCGACCTGAACTTGTTGGCTCGCTGTCACGTAAGAATACCCTGTGAAGTGCACTTAGGGTCGAGTGGAGCACCCCTTGACTCTCACACACACTTTTATCCTAAACGCTAACAGTTAACACACTCTTAAATACAATGAAGGAATCCATTACACATGTAATCATTCCAATATAACCAATGAATGGGCACATTGGAAATTGTTCATTAGATTCACGTTTTGAAATGTGGTTAAAATAAAACGAATGAATAATGTTATTTAATTTCTACATTATTATTATAATTGTTTTATGATTTAAACGTCATTTTAAACCATGGAATAAAGCTCTTTTTCTAAAATGAATAACTGATTGTTAGATACAAGCAGAGCAGAGGCTATAAGGCGATCTCTTTCTGTCAGAGCCTGAGACGATCTGGGGTCAGAGGTCACAAACATCATCAGTTAACACTAAGGAAGGAGAATGGAGGGTAATTGCGTCGGGGAGCGAGGGAGCGCTCTGATATCACTCTCTCATTCTCAGATCCACTCTTTTCTTTCAGTGGCACTCAGAGGAGGGAGCTCAACTAAAATTCATTTCCTCGTTATAATTTGTTGTAATTAGCGAGCAGACTTCACTGAGCAAACAGCGGCGCTCGTCTCGGCGTCCCACAGGAACACCACTGCCAAAGACACTCCAGCTTTTGTTCTGCTGTATCAGTTTCATTTCCTCTCTTCGCTTATTCCCACATTAAACGCACTGCAGCCGCTACAGGACCTTAGAGAGAACAGCTCACAGCAAAGTCACCTTCAGCGCCGCTCGCGACGAAGGAACCGGCCTTCTGCAGAAGAAGAAAGAGCTTTTTGTGTCACGACTGAGATACTCTCCAGTCTGCTGCATTAAAAACCCACTAAACAGAAATAGAAGAGGAAAAGACAGACAAGGAGCTGAACGTAAACGCACAAGAAATATTGTGTGCACACTTGTTAAGTCTGACGTCACGTGTCATCACTTCTGCGTCCAAATGCTCGATCAGTTACCAGGAGAAAACAACAAAAGATGCTATTATAAACTCACAATGTGATATAATACTAACCTTTGAACTCCACACCGAAGTCCCAGATAGCCAGACAATGAAAATATAAATATTAAAAAATATATATAGATTATTTGTGTTTGGGATGCTGTGAGCATGGAGACTGTAGTGTACACCGTAAGTTTGAAAGCGTTCATCTTAAATGATTAATCTGAATAAACAGTGCTCATAAACGGCTGCTGAGGTCGTGTTCTCCAGTGAAGCCAGTTGAGGCTTGGACTCGGAGACAGCGCTTATTACTTCATCACTCAACAACCGAATACTTATATCTAAAGTAAAGAGCGCTTATAATTACTCTGCACTGCTTGTATTCGTCCTGCAGATTATCAGCCGCAAAACAATTATCTTTACACTTTTTTCAGATCGAATTAACGTGAGCGTTCTAGAATCCACAGGAAGCTCTGCAAATCTGTGTCCAGAGCATTATGACCAGCGCAAACCTCGCCTGAGACCGAAACTCATCCAAACACCATCAGCCCCGAAACTCCCGGCCACACCTGTTCATCACTATCACTTCAGTCTTCATCGCTAACACTTCAGTCTTCATCACTTCAGTCTTCATCACTAACACTTCAGTCTTCATCACTTCAGTCTTCATCACTAACACTTCAGTCTTCATCACTTCAATCTTCATCACTAACACTTCAGTCTTCATCACTTCAGTCTTCATCACTTCAGTCTTCATCACTAATACTTCAGTCTTCATCACTAACACTTCAGTCTTCATCACTAACACTTCAGTCTTCATCACTAACAATTCAGTCTTCATCACTTCAGTCTTCATCACTAACACTTCAGTCTTCATCACTTCAGTCTTCATCACTAACACTTCAGTCTTCATCACTTCAGTCTTCATCACTAATACTTCAGTCTTCATCACTTCAGTCTTCATCACTAACACTTCAGTCTTCATCACTTCAGTCTTCATCACTTCAGTCTTCATCACTAATACTTCAGTCTTCATCACTAACACTTCAGTCTTCATCACTAACAATTCAGTCTTCATCACTAACACTTCAGTCTTCATCACTTCAGTCTTCAACACTAACACTTCAGTCTTCATCACTTCAGTCTTCATCACTAACACTTCAGTCTTCATCACTTCAGTCTTCATCACTAACACTTCAGTCTTCATCACTAACAATTCAGTCTTCATCACTAACACTTCAGTCTTCATCACTTCAGTCTTCATCACTAACATTTCAGTCTTCATCACTAACACTTCAGTCTTCATCACTAACACTTCAGTCTTCATCACTTCAGTCTTCATCACTAACACTTCAGTCTTCATCACTTCAGTCTTCATCACTAACACTTCAGTCTTCATCACTAACACTTCAGTCTTCATCACTAACACTTCAGTCTTCATTACTTCAGTCTTCATCACTAACACTTCAGTCTTCATCACTTCAGTCTTCATCGCTAACATCTAACATTTCAGTCTTCATCACTTCAGTCTTCATCACTAACACTTCAGTCTTCATCACTAACACTTCAGTCTTCATCACTTCAGTCTTCATCACTTCAGTCTTCATCACTAACACTTCAGTCTTCATCACTAACACTTCAGTCTTCATCACTTTAGTCTTCATTACTTACTCTTGAGTCTTCATCACTTCAGTCTTCATCACTTCAGTCTTCATCACTAATACTTCAGTCTTCATCACTTCAGTCTTCATCACTAACACTTCAGTCTTCATCACTTCAGTCTTCATCACTAACACTTCAGTCTTCATCACTTCAGTCTTCATCACATTAGTCTTCATTACTTACTCTTGAGTCTTCATCACTTCAGTCTTCATCACTTCAGTCTTCATCACTAATACTTCAATCTTCATCACTTCAGTCTTCATCACTAACACTTCAGTCTTCATCACTTCAGTCTTCATCATTAACACTTCAGTCTTCATCACTAACACTTCAGTCTTCATCACTAATACTTCAGTCTTCATCACTTCAGTCTTCATCACTAACACTTCAGTCTTCATCACTTCAGTCTTCATCATTAACACTTCAGTCTTCATCACTAACACTTCAGTCTTCATCACTAATACTTCAGTCTTCATCACTTCAGTCTTCATCACTAACACTTCAGTCTTCATCACTAACACTTCAGTCTTCATCACTAACACTTCAGTCTTCATCACTAATACTTCAGTCTTCATCACTAACACTTCAGTCTTCATCACTAATACTTCAGTCTTCATCATTAACACTTCAGTCTTCATCACTAAAACTTCAGTCTTCATCACTTATACTTCAGTCTTCATCACTAACACTTCAGTCTTCATCACTAACACTTCAGTCTTCATCATTAACACTTCAGTCTTCATCACTAATACTTCAGTCTTCATCACTAACACTTCAGTCTTCATCACTAATACTTCAGTCTTCATCATTAACACTTCAGTCTTCATCACTTATACTTCAGTCTTCATCACTAACACTTCAGTCTTCATCACTTCAGTCTTCATCACTAACACTTCAGTCTTCATCACTTCAGTCTTAATCACTAACACTTCAGTCTTCATCACAAACACTTCAGTCTTCATCACTTCAGTCTTCATCACTAACACTTCAGTCTTCATCACTTCAGTCTTCATCACTAACACTTCAGTCTTCATCACTAACACTTCAGTCTTCATCATTAACACTTCAGTCTTCATCACTAATACTTCAGTCTTCATCACTTCAGTCTTCATCACTAACACTTCAGTCTTCATCATTAACACTTCAGTCTTCATCACTAACACTTCAGTCTTCATCATTTCAGTCTTCATCACGAACACTTCAGTCTTCATCACTTCAGTCTTCATCACTAACACTTCAGTCTTCATCACTTCAGTCTTCATCACTAACACTTCAGTCTTCATCACTTCAGTCTTCATCACTAATACTTCAGTCTTCATCATTTCAGTCTTCATCACTAACACTTCAGTCTTCATCACTTCAGTCTTCATCACTAACACTTCAGTCTTCATCACTTCAGTCTTCATCACTAACACTTCAGTCTTCATCACTTCAGTCTTCATCACTAACATTTCAGTCTTCATCACTTCAATCTTCATCACTAATACTTCAGTCTTCATCACTAACACTTCAGTCTTCATCACGAACACTTCAGTCTTCATCACTTCAGTCTCCATCACTAATACTTCAGTCTTCATCACTAACACTTCAGTCTTCATCATTAACACTTCAGTCTTCATCACTAACACTTCAGTCTTCATCACTAATACTTCAGTCTTCATCACTTCAGTCTTCATCACTAACACTTCAGTCTTCATCACTTCAGTCTTCATCATTAACACTTCAGTCTTCATCACTAACACTTCAGTCTTCATCATTTCAGTCTTCATCATGAACACTTCAGTCTTCATCACTTCAGTCTTCATCACTAACACTTCAGTCTTCATCACTTCAGTCTTCATCACTAACACTTCAGTCTTCATCACTTCAGTCTTCATCACTAATACTTCAGTCTTCATCATTTCAGTCTTCATCACTAACACTTCAGTCTTCATCACTTCAGTCTTCATCACTAACACTTCAGTCTTCATCACTTCAGTCTTCATCACTAACACTTCAGTCTTCATCACTAACATTTCAGTCTTCATCACTTCAATCTTCATCTCTAATACTTCAGTCTTCATCACTAACACTTCAGTCTTCATCACTAATACTTCAGTCTTCATCATTTCAGTCTTCATCACTAACACTTCAGTCTTCATCACTTCAGTCTTCATCACTAACACTTCAGTCTTCATCACTTCAGTCTTCATCACTAACACTTCAGTCTTCATCACCTCAGTCTTCATCACTAACATTTCAGTCTTCATCACGAACACTTCAGTCTTCATCACTAACACTTCAGTCTTCATCACTAATACTTCAGTCTTCATCACGAACACTTCAGTCTTCATCACTTCAGTCTTCATCACTAACACTTCAGTCTTCATCACTTCAGTCTTCATCACTAACACTTCAGTCTTCATCACTTATCAACTTCACGTGTTTTAAGTCTTGCCAATTTAAATATTCAAACACAAGATGCGGAAAAACTCAACTGAGAGTTTGATGCGCACATGGAGAGCCGTGCAAACACCGAACCGAGCTCTTTTTCGCTTCACACCGTGCCTGAACGAACAAATACACCTTACCAGCTTAAACATACAAACACAAAAATAGATTAAAAAGCACAGCACGCACAGAGATCCCCGTCCCACAGTCCATGAACAACGAATTGAGTTTGGTCACTTCTTGCTCTGGAAACGACACATACAGAAACTAGTCTTTGCGAGTATCTTCTCAAAAATGGTCGGTTATGTCTTAAGTGAAAGTAAACAGTAAAGAAAGAAATCAGATGTGTATCATAATGGCTGTATTACCTCTTAAAGTGACCACGCCTAATTTACTAGCTGCTCTCAGTGTCCTTAATGTTAATCCAAGAAATGAAACAGGAGAAAACCACTCACTACTTTTAATTGAATTACTTAAATGTTGTTACAATTGTTTATTTGTGCTATTTACACAATTTCAAACAGGGCCCAACGCTACGACCTGCACTGGAGCGCCACAAACCCCGGCTACGGCCCTGCATCTGACAGTTCAGGGTAATATTTGTGTTAACATCACTTGGAATCATTTCTCATCTCTACTGCAAAATGCTTTAACAACACTTTAAAAGTCAGCATGTGTATAAACCGAAGCTAGACTGCAGTAGCAGGAGTGTTCACTGTTAGCTGATGTTACTCAGCACAATACTAAATATGGAAAATAAAAGGAAACCAACCTTGATAAACATTGGATGCCTAATGGAACCGACTCGGTTCTGCGCTTTCCATCATTTATCAAATCACCTGAAATATATGAAATGGAAATCTTTGTTTTCCTTCACACACACACAGTCTGGTTCACTACTGGTTCAAAACCATATTTTCTATCGCTCTACACCTAAACCTACACACACAGAAAACTTTCTGCATTTTTACTTTCTCAAAAAAAACTCATTCTATATAATTTGAAAGCTTTCGTACCCATGGGGACCTCAATTTAGGTCCCCACTGTGACTTGAGTCCCCATGAGTCTGTGTGCATTCAGGTTTAACTTTTAAAAACATGTACACTTATACACACACATACACACACACACACACACACATACAGTCTGGAGAGGCGCTGTCACTATGGGGACGCGCCGGAGATGATGTGATCCTCGGGCACAAGAGTTCAGCTTCTGTCTTGAAGAAAGAAATGACTGTCGCATTACTGGAATATAATCGATCGTGCGACTGTAGGACATTACCGACCTTATGTATAATTCACAGACACGCTGCGTCCGAGTAACGCAATATTTGCTGGTATGTGTTTCACGTATGGTGCTCTGAGCCGTGTGTGTGTGTGTGTTCTTCATTTGCTTCATATCTTTATTCTGCTTCTCTCACACATTCACAGCTTATCAAAGCAGCAGCTCGTCTGCTCTCATTACTGCAGCAAAGCCTTTAAACTGAGATTAGGCTAGAACTCTCTCTCACACACACACACACACACACACAGACTCGCTCAGGAGGAGCAAATAAGTGAGTGTGATAAGCAGGAGGAGGACAGTGATGAAAGAGGTCGAAAACTGTGTGTGTATTTAAAAGCTGGAAACAATAGTGTGTGTGTGTGGTGTTTGTGAGCAGTGGAAGAGAACACACCTGGAGCGTCCTGCAGGCATACAGGCCCGTGTGTGTGTGTGAGTGTGTGTTTGTTTCTGTGGGCTACAGACACTGGTGAGTGTGAGTAATTCGGTGCATCTGTGATGGAGAAGAGTAAACAGACAAGAGATCAGACTGATGGATTACATTAACTGTGTGTGTCTTCCCTTAGCGTGTGTGTTTGTGTGTGTGTGTGTGTGTGTGTGTGTGATACGCATCAGTCTGCAGAGCTTCTCCATCAATCTGCACTCAGATGCATAATGAGTTGTTTTGTTTCCACACAGATGCCTGACGGCGCAGCTCTCCTCTGTGTGTGTGTGTGTGTGTGTGTGTGTTCTCTATAAACTTCTGCAGAGGAACTTGCTGCTGCATCTCTTCATCTGTTTCTGCTGATGTTGAGTGTGTGTGTTTGTGCGATGGCAATGCATCTCATCTGTCATTTACTGGCATCACCATGTGAACATAATGCAAGCGGAGACATTGTCACCATGGCAACCGCTGAAGCAATTGACAGATTATTTTAATGGACACTGAAGCACGACTGACACACACACACACACACACACACATACACTCCACTCACA
>NW_026775170.1:95000-100000 GCF_963082965.1 Carassius carassius | reverse complement strand
GAGTCTACGGCTAACACTTTAGACTGATACTCAGTTTAGACTGATGTTGTGCTCGCTGTGTGAAGAGGTTTGACCAAACTGTTGAGAAATGTGTCCTAGTGACTAAAAACTGTTAGGTTGAATATCAAAGTTCGTCTGTTTGTGGACATATTCAATTTTTTAGATTTGTGGAGTAAGGTTATAGTTTTTATAAGCTTGACAGGACGTCGAGAAGCTGATACTCATGCTATTATTTACATTTGATAGGAATTCTGGAATTCTTGTTTATTATTCAGTTAAACCCATTTGAAGTGAAGTCTTTTAATTTGCATTCACAGTATTGCTAATATGACAGATCTTCAATTAATACACGGACAATAAAACATCCGTCTCTCGCGCGCCTCTTCAGTGGTGACATCACCAGTCAGAGTTGCATCCGGAGCTGTTGAAGAGCTGTTGTTATTCCTGCTGTGAAGCCGCGAGGAGTGTGTGTGTGTGTGTGTGTGTGTGTGTGTGTGTGTGTGAGTCTCTCCCTGTGCACGCGTCACGAGCGGCGGAGCTCGCGGGATGGACGCGTCGGCGCGGCGCTGAGCGGCTCCGGGATGCGGCGGTGTGCGACGCTTCTGATCATCGCGCTGACGGCGGGTGAGTGCATGCAGTCACACATTAACACCGACGCTTACCGCCTGACGCCCGCTCGAGGCGCTCAACGCTGGAAACCGCTTCACTGAAGATTAGAGAAATGACTGAATCATGAAGAATGAATGACCTGAGATTCTAATGAGCTTTAGTCTAATGCCGATTCACACGCTGAAAGAAATCAACAGTTAACGCCTCGTTTGAATTAGTGCAGTTAAATTATTAGGGTTGAGTTAATTCAAGGGTTGAGAAGAAAACACTGAGGCCGTAACACTTATTAACGATTCATAATTGCGCCTTCATTTCTCAAAATAATGACTTGTTTTTGTTTCGTTTTTAATATATTAAATTAGCACGACACATGGAAATGGAGAGATGTGTGTATGCTGACTGATACAGTTCAATATTAATTTAAAACTGCTGTGTTCTGCTTCAGTCAGCTAATGCGTGATTCACTTCTAAATGATTTGTATTATTTTTATTTTCTAATTAAACAACTATATTAATGCGAAGTGTTCGGTACTCTAAACTCGTTCAAAAGAGATGATTAAACACTCGCCAGTCTGGCTTATTTTTAACTTTTTTAAATAAAGAAATATATTAAAATAATAATATATACACACGCACACACAAAACACACATATATATTATTATATATATAATTATATATATAATATATATATATAATTTTCAATACAATTCTAATTTACTTTGGAGTTTCTTAGATTAGATTCAAGCTGTTAGCGTTAAAGCGTTAAAGATAATCCTGTCCTGACATAAGCAAACAAAATAAATAAATTAATAAATAATAATAATAATAATAATACATTTTAAAATGTATATTATTCTAATCATCATAAATTAAGGCGGTAAAACGAATGTACTAATGTGATGAATAACAACTTAATTTCAATAATGTTATTTTTCCTGTGAAAGAAATCAGAATGAGATTTTAGTTTTTATTCTTTTCATCATGCAGAATTGTGGGAAATTATTTTGAATTGTGTTTATTGAGAGTAGAAATAATAATAACTAATGGTTTTAGAACCTATTTTATGCATATTTGGTTTAAACCGCAGCTCTGGAAGCATTGCATTCAATTTCAGAGGAACTCCAGTACGAGTTATTCAGCTCATCATGGATTTGTTTGAAGCATTAAATGAATTCTAGTGATTACAAATTACAAACTTACCCATAAAATATGAATGAAGTTTAATTGTAATTTCTATTCATTATTTAACCAACAAATGAATAGAGTTGCCCTACACTGTCTGCCTGCGTCACTGAACTGAATTCACTGGATAAAAAAAATTACATTGTGACGATTAACGGTGACACGTGTGCAGAAATAACATGATGATGATGAAGATGCATGTCTGTGTGTGTTTGAATTTCTTGTGATGATGATGATGATGATAAATTTGTGTTTTTGTGCAGAGATGATGATGATGATGATGATGTGTGTTTTGTGTGTGTGTGTGTGTGTGTGTGTGTGTGTGTGTGTGTGTGCGTGTGTGTGTGTGTGTCTGCTTGAGCAGGTGCGAGCGTGGCACTGCAGATCCAGTGCTATCAGTGTGAAGATGTTCGGCAGGATGACTGCTCCTCACCAGAGTTCATTGTTAACTGCACCGTCAACGTGCAGGACATGTGTCAGAAGGAAGTGCTGGTCATGGAGGACGGTAAGGACACCGCATCACTTCCTGTGCTTTCTGTTGCTATGGTGAAAGCTAGTCTTGTTAGCTGACCAATGATGATGATGACGGTTTCTGTATGTGTGGTGAACACAGCTGTTCTTGTAGAAAATCACTTAGTTATATCAGTGAAATAATTAATGACTAGAAGAAGACTTCAGTAAAATAGAGATAAACAAAAGGCTGACGAGGGTTCGTCACAGTAACAGAAGAGCGCCCGGCTCTGACAGGCTGTTCTTCAGCTGAGCTCGTGATTGGAGACACTGTCATCCGCCGTGTCTCTCCATCCACTGTCAGCTGATCTTTACAGTAGTCTGTATATTTACACAGTACTTTAGCACTGCCAGCATGAGTTTCAGTAGAAAGAGCAGAACCATCATGATGTAACGGCATGTCAAGGCAGTCGATTCCCAAAAATGAAGCTTTATTAACAAAGCGATATTCATGAAAGAAATTAGCTGATTTCAGACAGACAGGGGAGTGTCTGTAGACACAGTGTGTGTGAAACAGCTGGAGTGCCACCTCCTCACTGTTCCTTTACTGCTCCTCACTGCTCCTTCATCTGCTCCTCACTGCTCCTCCATCTGCTCCTCACTGCTCCTCCATCTGCTCCTCACTGCACCTTCATCTGCTCTTCACTGCTCCTCCATCTGCTCCTCACTGCTCCTCCATCTGCTCCTCACTGCTCCTCCATCTGATCCTCACTGCTCCTCCATCTGCTCCTCACTGCACCTTCATCTGCTCTTCACTGCTCCTTTACTGCTCCTCACTGCACCTTCATCTGCTCCTCACTGCTCCTTTACTGCTCCTCACTGCACCTTCATCTGCTCCTCACTGCTCCTTTACTGCTCCTCACTGCACCTTCATCTGCTCCTCACTGCTCCTTTACTACTCCTCACTGCACCTTCATCTGCTCCTCACTGCTCCTCACTGCACCTTCATATTCTCCTCACTGCTCCTTTACTGCTCCTCACTGCACCTTCATCTGCTCCTTACTGCTCCTTTACTGCTCCTCACTGCTCCTTCATCTGCTCCTCACTGCTCCTCCATCTGCTCCTCACTGCACCTTCATCTGCTCTTCACTGCTCCTTTACTGCTCCTCACTGCACCTTCATCTGCTCCTCACTGCTCCTCACTGCTCCTTTACTGCTCCTCACTGCTCCTTCATCTGCTCCTCACTGCGCCTTGATCTGCTCCTCACTTCTCCTTCATCTGCTCCTCACTGCACCTTTACTGCTCCTCACTGCTCCTTCATCTGCTCATCACTTCACCTTCATCTGCTCCTCACTGCTCCTTCATCTGCTCCTCACTGCTCCTTCATCTGCTCCTTCATCTGATCCTCACTGCTCCTTCATCTGATCCTCACTGCTCCTTCATCTGCTCCTCACTGCTCCTTCATCTGCTCCTTCATCTGATCCTCACTGCTCCTTCATCTGCCCCTCACTGCTCCTTCATCTGCTCCTCACTGCTCCTTCATCTGCTCATCACTGCACCTTCATCTGCTCCTTACTGCTCCTCACTGCTCCTTCATCTGCTCCTCACTGCTCCTCCATCTGCTCCTCACTGCACCTTCATCTGCTCTTCACTGCTCCTCACTGCACCTTCATCTGCTCCTCACTGCTCCTTTACTGCTCCTCACTGCACCTTCATCTGCTCCTTACTGCTCCTTTACTGCTCCTCACTGCTCCTTCATCTGCTCCTCACTGCTCCTCCATCTGCTCCTCACTGCACCTTCATCTGCTCTTCACTGCTCCTTTACTGCTCCTCACTGCACCTTCATCTGCTCCTCACTGCTCCTCACTGCTCCTTTACTGCTCCTCACTGCTCCTTCATCTGCTCCTCACTGCGCCTTGATCTGCTCCTCACTGCTCCTTCATCTGCTCATCACTTCACCTTCATCTGCTCCTCACTGCTCCTTCATCTGCTCCTTCATCTGATCCTCACTGCTCCTTCTTCTGCTCCTCACTGCTCCTTCATCTGCTCCTCACTGCTCCTTCATCTGCTCCTTCATCTGATCCTCACTGCTCCTTCATCTGCTCCTCACTGCTCCTTCATCTGCTCCTTCATCTGATCCTCACTGCTCCTTCATCTGCCCCTCACTGCTCCTTCATCTGCTCCTCACTGCTCCTTCATCTGCTCATCACTGCACCTTCATCTGCTCCTCACTGCTCCTTCATCTGCTCCTTCATCTGATCCTCACTGCTCATCCATCTGCCCCTCACTGTGCCTTCATCTGCTTCTCACTGCTCCTTTACTGCTCCTCACTGCTCCTCCATCTGCTCATCACTGCGCCTTCATCTGCTCCTCACTGCTCCTTCATCTGATCCTCACTGCTCCTCCATCTGCTCATCACTGCGCCTTCATCTGCTCATCACTGCGCCTTCATCTGCTCATCACTGCTCCTTCATCTGCTCCTCACTGCTCCTCCATCTGCTCCTCGCTGCTCCTTCATCTGCTCCTCGCTGTGCCTTCATCTGCTCCTCACTGCTCCTTCATCTGATCCTCACTGCTCCTTCATCTCCTTCTCACTGCTCCTCCATCTGCTCATCACTGCGCCTTCATCTGCTCCTCACTGCTCTTTCATCTGCTCCTTCATCTGATCCTTTACTGCTCCTCTCTGCTCCTCACTGCTCCTTCATCTTCTCCATCATCTGCTCTTCACTGCTCCTCCATCTGCTCCTTCATCTGCTC